>NC_092424.1:51391432-51545501 GCF_036169615.1 Heliangelus exortis
GCAGAAGGAATGCATACTCTTACAGATTTTTTTTTTTTTTTGATCTGGTCTCTACAAAATCCAATGTAGTCTTACTATGTTTGGTTGGTTGCTTATTTTTAATCCTGAAGGAAAAACATAAGAAAAATTTTCTTATTGTGGGGCATCTCCTCCAAACTGGTTATGTTCAACTTTGCTCAGTGAATGCACCGTTTTTTTCCAAGGTGAATGAGAGCCAGTGGGAAGCTTGCAAAGGAATTAAAATGAAATCATTCATCTTATTTAGAATCTAGTTGATTTGTAAGAAGCTAAATGTGCTAAAATTTGCCCCTTTCCCTCAGTTACTTCAAATTCTCATCACATGCTTGTTTTACTTAACAAGGCAGGGCTGGAATAAGTAAAAATAAAAAAATGCTTTCTTATCTTTCAGTAATTTATGCAATGGAGACTTAAGCCAAAGGTATCCTATTTTTATTTATTTATTAATTCCTAATGGATTATTTTGTCCATCAAATTTGGCCTACAGTGTTCTAACATATACCAGCTTCTAATTTATTGACACTTTCATTATTTCTTGTTTGTCTTGGGTGTTGCATGTAGTAGTTTCATTCTATACCATGCCTTGTATTAGCTGAGAGCTATCAATGTTCACACTTCATTTATCATCTTGCTACTTCTGATATTGTAGTCTTGTATCTGGCTTACAGGCCAGGCACACCTAGTCAGTTTAGCTGGTTTTGCATCAAATTTGTTTCACACTTCAGATCATCTTCCTCTTATCCCTGTTTAATTTCTTTTATATCTCTTTTTCAAATGCGAAGGACAGAACTGCACAGTGTTCATTGTAGTGTGCTTCATGAGTTAATAAAATCTGTGATTTATAACGGTGGTCTGTCCTCCCTTTTTCTCCTAGTAATTTCTACCCTTCTATTTACTCTCTAAACTAACCTATCTTATGTTTTTATGGTATTATTCTAACCCCAAGATCTTGTTTCTGAATTATGTTAGTTCTGAGTTCATCTGTTTATGAGTATGTTGAAAAGAACAGGCAACAAGGATGCTTTTAACTCTTCAAAAGGAAATGGATAACTGTAGATGTGTGTGATTCGTGCAGTATATTTCACATGATTATGTCTGCAAGTTTCACAGGGCAATTTTAATTAAAAAACAATACATTGATAGGTAATGTACAACAAAATATCTTTTACAGATAGAGCATGCATGCTACTGAGTGTACCAATGAGTAAAACTCTAGGATGATATTGTGCCAAATTAAGCCTTACATTTTTGTTTCATAGCAAGAATCTCCCCCTCCTTTTGTACATAGAAACAGTTTAGTGGTAAGAAAAATTGGTATTGCTGAATGAAAAATAAGATCAGAAATGCACTTGAGACTTTTGGCTTGCAATGAGTTTAATGAATGGGAAAATGTAGAGAGGTTAAGTAGTAGGAGTGATGAAAGATTTATTGAGCTTGCTTTATCTGGAAAGATTAATAGGATAGATTCAAGAGGCCTACAAGATTTTGAATTAATTAAATGTTAAGTGCTTAATCTTTACATACTAATTCAGTGCAAATATCACTGTATTTAAAGAAAAAGGAAAATAGATCAATAGATGCTCCCTGTTTCTTTGAGACTAGGGAAGGGCACCCACTTATATTCAACATTTCTATGAAAGACTATTGGCTGTGAGATAAAGATGTTGCTAATGAAGACTGGGAATCTAAAGGTTTAAATGTCTGTGGTGTAGAAAAAGCTGGGCAAAATTGTGTTTCCCACTCCCTCACCCATCAAAAAGAGCTGTACAGATTTCTTGCAAGTGCCAGCAGTTCTCAAAGTTGTTTTTTGTGTTGTTTGGGTTTTTTTGTTGTTTTTTCAGTTAGTTTTTTTTGATTGGTTGGGAACATTTTTTTACATTGTCCTCTCTTTTCTTCTTCCTGAATCATTTAGCTACTCTTTCTTTTGATTTGCAAACTGAGACTAGTGCTCCTTTCCATATTGCATAAGAACACCAGAATAAGCCTCATCAGAAGCCGCTGTCTCCTCATAGCTCGATTCCTTATGTGCTTTCCTTATTACTTTCTTGGCCTTCAGCCCTATTTGATGATTGATTCAAGTTTTTCACTCAGCCCCAAAATGCCTGTGCCTCCTCCACTCAGAGCCAGACCTAATCTTCCCTTTATGGCTGGAGTGCACGTGGCCTTTATCATTATATTTTTCTTGTAATCTTTCCACAAAGGGAGATTTTGTTCCACTGTAAGGTCTTATGTTGTTGCTCTACTTGCTATGGCTGACTTGACAATATCCCAAGGTTCAGGGTCATGCATGTTGCAGAAATGTGCAGTAATGACAAAGACAGCCTTTTTACAGTAGGCCTCCCACATTAGATTCTGAGGTTGCAATTATCTTTCCTTTTCTTGTCTTTATCTACTTATTTGTAATATTTTTATTGCTGCATAAGCTCATTTTATAAGGGATGATTTTTTTCTGGGATGATTTTTATGTAACTAAGAAGATCACAAGCTAAGTTACTGGGTTATGTTCATCTCAAATAATTGATGAACTTAAGCAAAATTTCCTTGGACAGTTCATGAGAGCTACTTCTGTGATTCATCTGTCCCACCCAGATCCTTAAGCTATCATTGTTGTTTTTATAAAAGATTTGTCTGGTAAGAGTTGACACATATTTGTGCTGTAAAGAAATATTTATTTATTCCCAATTACATCCTGTTGTGGGTTTAAGGCAGATCTGGGTAAGCCCAACTGAACAGAATTTTAGGAAGGAGCAAACTATAGCTGATGCTATACTTTTGAAAATAGTTTTTCTCTCCAACTGCTGATGTGAGACACCAGAAGGAAGAAGTCTTCAGAAAATACACTGAGAGTTAATGCAGCTGCTGACTGGCTGAAGTGTGTACATAATACATATGTTGAGGGAAAGGAGTGCATTATTTTCTTGTGTGTCTCTAGGAATCCGGAAGGACCGCAGAGGTGGACGAACGATGAAACAAAAACGTCAAAGAGAGGAGCAGGATTCCAGGAATGGGGAGGCTTCTACAGAGCTGCGAGCTCCCACCCTTTGGACAAGCCCACTGATGGTTAAACATAACAAGAAGAACAGTCCAGCCTTGTCCCTGACGGCAGAACAGATAGTCAGTGCCTTGCTGGAAGCTGAGCCACCCATAGTTTATTCTGAATACGACCCAAATAGACCATTCAATGAAGCCTCTATGATGACCCTGTTGACCAACCTTGCAGACAGAGAATTAGTGCATATGATCAACTGGGCAAAGAGAGTTCCAGGTAAGAAAAAAAAAAAGCCCCAGTGGACTATAAAACCTCTACATCTGAAACCAATAGAAAAAAGACGAACCAGATTTCACATTACACATTCCAATTTCATGCAAATTGCTCACGTAAGTGTAAATACATAAAACTCCACAAATTGTATATTATATGAGTTGATAAATATTTAGAGTGCTCTGTAAGTGACCTTTGAAGAAATATTTATTCAAGGAAAGGTATTTCCCCACACTATAAAATACTGGAGAGTTTTTTTTATTGATTACGAAAAGCCAAATCTAAATGATTAGATCTAATCAAATTATGCTAATTATTTAGATCCTTTTGAAAAAAAAAAGGTTTACTCTCACGTCAGAAATTTAAGCCATAAATTCAGCATTGCTACTGAGCCTATAAGAATTACTATTATTTATTTAATTGCCAGTTTATCCTTTTGAACAGGAATTACAGATCTTCCATGAGTTTCGAGTCTGAAAAACACAGACAGAATAGCAGTTCTTGTAGGAAATTTTTTCCTGCTGGAACTAGATGTCTTTATCTGTAGCATTTGGCTGCTGAGCTATGATCCTCCTTTTCAGGAAGTGATTTACAGAATAGTGTAAGTGAGCAATTTTCACGGTTGAATGTGTGTTACACATTAATTCATATAATTTAATTTATTTTTATTAATGAAATGAGAGAGTACCTGTCAAATTTAAGTTTATGTTTTAAAAAAATTTCAGACTACAAGACTATAAGTTAAACATTTAGCGTTTATTAGAAACTCATTTCACATGCTGTACTTTTAACTTTGTAAAAATGCCAGCATACACAGTAATTTATACTTTATCATTCAGTGGGATTCCATTCTCTTACATTTTTACTTTAGCCATTTATTTCATAAAAATTATGTTGCTATTTTATGAAGGGATGTTAAAGAGCTCACCTCAGCTCTTACTCACATAGCGCATTACCTCAACAGCATTACACCTGGGTTATGCCATTTTTCTGTTTTCCTTCATTTAAACTTGGCAAGACTCTTCCTGGTAAATCAATAACTCACAAAATCTGAGTCTTTTCCAGTCTTCATGGGTTCCCTTTTTAGCACTTTTCACATGTCACTTTGTGGGCTCCAGCTATGATCAATGAGGACCTATGTGTGTTTCATTTCTCATCGTATCTTGTAAGAAATCACCTGAGAATTTTATTCTTTACAAAGTCACAGTGGTTAAGGACTGATCTACGTTCTGTTCATGTCAAGGGTGAGTTCTGTTAATTTATGTATGCTTAGGGTTATGACTTTACAAAATGCTTCTGAAAAATTAATATATGTCTATAGTGTTAAAACTATTTACTGTCAAAACAGCTAAATTCATGTGACTTTTCAGCTGATTGTGAGATATAATTAATATAAGACTATTAAAATCTGTTAATTTACATTCAACGTTAATATACTGCATTATAAATTCATTATGTTCAAGTGGAATAATTTGTCTTCTATGACATGATTTTGATGGTTAATGTAACTAATGAAAATGTGTTTAGATAAAGAGCAACAATGTTAGGGAACCCTGAATCTGTTTTTTATCCAGAAGTCTCCTAAAACAGATTGTCACAAGATTATTACATCCAATGAACATCAAAAAACTGCCTGGTTTACCAAATAGATGCTTCATTTCCTAAGCAAACCTCTGAAATTAGAAAATCAAATGTATAAAGTTACTGACAATTTGTGGATATTGAGTTGCTGAAGCTTGTTCAGAGAAGGGCAGCCAAAAGTGGTGAAAATTCAGAGCACAAGTCCTGTGAGGAGAGGTTGAGGGAACTGGAACTGTTTAGTTTGGAGAAGAGGAGGCTGAGGAGAAACCTTGTCACTCTCTCCAGCTACCTGAAAGGAGGTGGTGGCAAGGTGAGGCTCAGTCTCTTCTTCCAAGTTAATAAAAAGAGGACAAGAGGAAATGGACTGAAGTTGCACCAGGGGAGGTTTAGACTACATATTAGGAAGAATTTCTTTACAGAGAGTAATCAGGCACTGGAATGGGCTGCCCAGGGAGGTGGTGGAGTCACCAGTCCTGGAGCTATTAAAAAAATCTGTAGGTGAGGCATGGCAGGACATGGTTTAGTAGGCATGGTGGCTTTTTTTCTCACTTGATGGTTCTAATCAACTAGAGAGGATTTTTCTATATGTATAAACAGAGAACTGAAAAACTTTTTCTGTTACATTCAATGATTTGTTCATCAGCATTGTAGGATTCCACTCGGTTATTTTCTCAGCTAATTTACAAAGCTTCAGAATCAAGGGTAAAAGCCTCTTTTTTCTTGAAAGTGAATGTGATTTTTACCACTACGAAAAAAGTGTTGCAGAAAACAGCCTCTCCTATGCACACCTCTCAAGCCTTGGAATTGTTGTTCAAGTTCATTTAGCTGAATGCAGGCACATAGCTGACAGAAACCAAGGAGCCAGGTCAACACAAGTGGCTGGATTGACAGCATATTTGTTGAGGAGGGAAGGAAGACATTTATATCAACAGAGAAGAAACACAAGGAAGTTATGGCTCAAAAATAAATGCAAGGATTTCAGGGACATGATTGGAGTTTATTTTGCTGTATGGGCTTTAAGGAAGAGGGAGTGTGTCAAAGCAGCTAGCAAAGGTGTTTTGATCAGCCAGTCATTCTGATGATGTAAATACATGGGTGTGGAAGAAGCAGCAGCTAATTAGATATATTGGATAGAAGTAAATCTATTCTACAAAAATCAGTAACGAATATTAATTTATAATGGGATGTGCAGTCTAGTGTTGGCAGAGATATGTTATAAAAATATCCTGAAGAAAAGCTCCAAATTTTTTTCAGATGTGTCCTTGTTGGGAGGGTGAGAAGTTGTCTAAATCTTGATTGCAACTTGTGCAGCATTAGTTCAGATTTGCTTAAAATGATGCTGCAATCTTCATGGTGTTAACAAATTCCTGGGGAAAAAGAGAACTTGTGTCACTTTCTTGTGCATAATCTTAAAAAATTATCTTAAGCATTAAAATATAACATGATTGTTGACCGAGACCATAACTTCTCCCGTAATGATCCAATTCGTAATATGCCAAGTGCACAAAAGCTTCTTTTAGTTTCCCTCTGAAACCTTGGCAACTGATAAAAGTGGCTTTGCCAGATTACATGAACAAAAATCTTGTACAGTGTCCTATGACACACACAGAAAAATTCAGGATGCCCCACAGGACTTGCTCTTTACATGGCCTGATGGAGACTTTGGCTTAAGTCCTCCCAGATGGTCTCTGTAAGACACCAGTGGTGCCTGCAAGCCAGCTGAAGCAGCAAGCAGCTGAACATAAGGCTGGTGCAAACAAATTGCAAGTAGCTAGACTTTACATACGTTTGGAAATTGAGCCTTTTACCACTAAACTGGGACTCATCACTAAAAATCACATGTGGGTAAGGTATTATCGTAGGTGAAACACGTGAATACATAGGTGAATGTGTTCTGCTCATTTCTGATTCATTCCTGGAAAATATGGTCTCCTATTTTCTTCTTTTTTTACATAACATCTTAGGAATATAACCTGCAGGCTTAGAAATTCACTAATTCAGTTTAGGGTCTTTGATTCAATAAGCAAAACCATTACTTTCTGCTCTACAGAAATGCTGATGTGTCAAGGGAATTGACTTCTGTATTTCATCCTTCACTTACTGTATATATAATTTAGTACATTTAGTATAATAGAGTACTGTATTCTCTAAAACTAGTATTGTCAATGTGATGGTAATTTTTTTGGGGTGCAGAAGCTCTTGGGATGGTAAGAGAAACTACAAACTTGTACAGTGAGTTCATGGTAAAGAGTGTAGCTTTAAGGAAAATTTGTTGCAAGGGTGAAATCTTTGGCACTGTTGCTACAGTCTTGTATAACTATTTACTACAAGTACAGTAGCTGTACAACTTAATAGCCCTAAAATGGTACACTGGGCATACAGGCTTTGAAGTTTTGAGATGATTCACGGTGCTGTACTTATTTTATGGCTTCATGAACCGAGGAGATAAACATTTTGGCACTGATTTTTTTTTATTTCAAAGCCACAGAAGTTTCTATTTTCTTAAGATATTGTTTTCCCGTTTGACCTTCTAAACTGCTCTGTTTGTTAAATTAGGAACAGTGTGTAAAGAGGCCAACAATACCCACAGTTTGACACTGCACTTCAGTGACACCAACCCATGGAAAAAAAAAAATCAGCTTGCTTGTGTTTCACATATTTAGGGAAAAAAGAAATATAGCTAATAGCAGTCTTCGTAACAATTTTCCAACAAATCAGTAACAGTTGGAACCTCAGTGTTTCTTTTAAAATGCTGTTATATTTGATTTTCAAGAAATGCCTTAGTTTTCTTTGTTTATGGAAGTGAACAGTTTTAAAAACAGTTAATACAAGTTTCCAAAGCTATCCATTTATTAGCTTAGCACAGTAGTTATGTTCTACTCTAGGTAATTTTTTTGAAAAAAACAGCCTTCTTTAGAGTGGTGACACTCAAGTATATCTCTCCATTGAAATATTCCTGAATGGAGTACATGGTGCAATTTAAATCAGTAAGCAAACAGCCTATAAATGTCCGTTTTAACAAGTGTGCACATTTCCAAATAGGTTTATTAAGATTGTGGAAATACTCCATGTATGTGAAGTTCTCATGTACACAATGACTTTAAAATTGTTAGCCAAAGTGTTATTACAAGGCTGACTCTGTTCAGAACTTTCCAGATTAAAAAATATTTGAGTTCCAAAGTTCTGAATGTTGGGGCTTCCCAACAAGGTGTCTCAAGCAAAAGATACTATCAGGAACAAAACCTGACTTACTGTAAGTAATCTTCTTTAACTGTTTGCCACATAATAGCAGATGAAAAATAGCACCCAAGAAGTAAGAAGGACCTAACATTCTGTTAACAAGAACTAACATATTGGACTTCATTGGCATTCAATAGCATAGAACTTCATTTTATAAAAGATGTCTGTAGATGCAACTCTATTTGTCTTGGCAAACAAAGAGGTAAAAATGAGCATGCACAGTAATAATTTTTACATTTTTTTGCCAAAACTTAAGGAAATTAAACACTTAAAGTCTAATATTTTATTTCTAAAAGAAGCCATCTTTTTATAAAAACATTTCCTGCTATTTTTCTTTAGTTGATAAGTAATTTACACTCTTGGATGAACATATCTGTCTTAGAGTCCTGAGCAGTTCTGAACCCTGAAGCTTTCCAAGAAACGCTCATTAATTTCCACTCTAAGTAAACAGTAAGTAATGATCCCTCCTGATTTATTTATTCCTTAAAATAATTTAGAAAAAGAATATGCAATTGTTGGAGAGCACTGATGCGACACGTATGTGCATGCGCACAAACCCATTGTTCCCTGTTCACATAATTCACATAAATTTGCCCTTGATGTTTAATAACTTGATGTTTAATAACTTCGGCCTAATTCTTTTCGTTTCTCTCCAGTACTGCATCTCTGAGCACAATTAGCTGTCATTCCAGTTTGGATGTTCTTTTAATATCATCCCTATTAGTTTTCTGTTCAAATGAGTCACTCACTTAAATCTCACATTAGATATATAGGAGTTTTTAAGATATGTAGAACTAGTTGGGAGAGATTTATTGCAGCCTTTTTCTGGATTGGCTCTTACCCTGTCTGTATCATTGCAATGGTGCATTATATGACACATCTGTTACGCAGCTCATTTATTTTCTTTTATTGTCTCTCCAGGAAATGAACTATGTGTGTAAAGAGTGTGTTGTTTTGTCTCTGTGTTAGTTATGGACTGCTGCAAACTTAAGCCAGTGAAAGCAAGTTAAAGCATAGCTTGCAGTGGAATGGGGGATGACAAATCTGTGATTGTCTTGTTCTTCCAGGAGTTTGTTCTCAGCTAAGAGTGGCCATAAGGAAATATTGCCTTCTCCATTCCTTATGGAAAGCTTTGTTTCTTCTAAGCTGTCCACCAGGTCCTTAGCAGGGAGATGGAGAATAACTATTTACCACTGCAGTTAGACTCTGGGTCTAAACCTAAATCTTCTTAAGCCTCTTGGGGAGTCCTGGAAACAGGAGGGAGGAATCAAGACCTTGACTCTGGCTCCGTGACCTGCTCCTTTTCCACAACCAAGAGGGGTACTGCTCAGGATGTTGAGGAGCACCCCACGATTCTCCTGGGTATTTGGTATTCCTTGTGAGTGTCATGATCTCATAAAAAGAAAATGCATGTTGGCAGAAATTTCAGTGCTTTTTGTCAATGCAGCTTAAATTTTTTGTTTGGAGTTTCTTCAGTTGATCCAGTAGAAAGTCACAAGATCCAGAATTAAGGTTAATATATAGGCAAGGGGAAAATTACTGTTCAAAATCTCACTTGGACTCTAGACAAAATAGGCTGTGTTCCCTGTTAAATTTCATTCTGGAGTGGTTGAGGTGACTTAGAAAATTAAAATTCAAAAAACTTCATTTTCCTTGGTTCATAAAGATAAATAATGTGGCATTCTAGGTTAACTAGAATTTTTCCAGAGAACATTAAAACGTGTCAATAACCCAATAATGATGCATCTTCTGCAAGAGCTGCTGTTCCTCTGAAAACATCACTGTAAATAGAGAAGTGACTATATGGGCTACTAGCAAGTGAGCCAAATGTTTTCTAAAACATTGAGCAATCACTGTGTATGTTCATTGTATTAGAAACAACTGACCAGAATAAGGCTAACATTGTAATATTGCCATACTAATACAAAAGAATATAGCAGTATTGCATGTCTGACCTACTTCAGAAATCTTTGATTTCTGCAAAGGCAATATTTCATATGAGTTTTACACATATTTGTAGGATGTACTTAGTGGAATAGTAATTTGGGAAGTATTTCTTCTGGTTGCAATGCTGGCTAGAGTAGTTTCTACCCCTCTGCTTCCCCCTGGGTTGGGGCAGCTGTGCAAGTGGCAGTGTTGATCTGAGTTTTAAAAAAGCCTTTTCTTGTGCATGTGTTTTGCGTTGCCTGTAGCTTGTTTGAATTCCCAGCCCAGTTCACCACAAAACAGTTGAGTCAATTGAAATGTGAGGGTGACAGTGTACCCAGAATGAATAGCAACAAACAACTCTAACTCAAGCCTTTTTCTAATTTGATTTCCCTTTATTTCTGCTGCAACAGAGAGGTCTTTTCCAGTCTCTCCTGCACAAACCTTCTAGTTACTGGCACTAATTAGAGCCCTTATCCTGTTTGCTGAAGTAGAAAGTTGTGTAGCTTCTAATTTTCATATTTTTGCTTCATCTGTACTATTTTCTGTAATGATATGACAGAGCTGTGAGGGGTTTAAGAGTCAAAGGGAAGAGGAAGCATGGTAATTTCCCCCTCACTCAAGATGCATCCTGGTTCATAGAGCATCTTTATTTTGCACCCATCCCCGGAGTGCAAGTACATTCTTTGCCAAACGAGGCAAAAAATGGCTGTTCACTAATCTGTACCATCTGGAAGACAGAGGAACCCCACTTTTTCTTTTTGCTGTGTTAGAGCATTTTTTTTTTTGGAAGTTGTTCTTCTGTCTTTGTCATTCAGGAAAGCAGCAACTTCTGGAAATTTATTGGGCCACTGCACTGTACAGGTAGTAAGTACACCTAAGGGAACAGAAGCATGTGGCAGGTGTTTTGGAATCAGCACTTGGTTTTTATTTTTCTTCTCCAGAGAGGGATTTTGCAAGGTCTGTGGAAAAGAAAAGCTCTAGTAAATTTTATTCAGTGATGATGGAATGAACCACTGATACTGACAGGTTAATGTCTCACACATTTTAAAAGCACTATACATAAGCAGTCTCACCTGACAGAGAAAAGCTGCCAGTGAAAACCCATTGTATTTGTCAATGCTACTTTTGACTTCATTATTTTCCCCATTTGTTATTCATATAAACATGGCTGTGGAGAACCACTGACTGATATGAATAGCAAATGCACTTTTTTCCCCTCAAGTATACATGTAGGGTAGTGTTCTTTTACAGTGGGACTTTTGGGAAGAATGTTGTTTTATCACTGGGAAAATCTGAGTTGGCTCCTGGTTGTGCCAATGCCTTCCTATGTTACGTTTTTACAACACTCTTGTAATGTACCACGTTGTATCCATCCTGAAATTGATATCTCAGGGACTGATCTGCCGCATGGGAAGGCTACGAAGTATCCTACATATCCCTGCTGTGAAACAAAAAATCCCCTAATTTGAAGATTCTGATCTTAAAGGTATAGAATATGAATTAAATCTGCTGTTTTTAAAGTAATGCTTAGTATCCTTCTGTTTTATGCACTGCCAATGCACCTCTTCCCAAGAAATGTGGCTTATATCTTGTGGAAGTTTTACAAGCTATTGTATTCAGGTGTATGCAAAAATACCCTGAGAAGTGATCTTTCATGCTGCTAAGTATGTCTAAGGAAAACTTAAAGTCTGAAGTAATGTAATATATATATAAATAAGTAATTTATTTGAAATCCATTATGTTCCTCAGCTCTATTTCTTCCCTATTTCTGTACCTTTGTTTCACTCCAGGCATTTTTTTTCTTTTCTTTTTTTTTTTATTTTAAGGGGTCACTTTTAATCAAGTGTTCAAAAAACATCCTGACATTTGAATGAGACACAGACAAGCAGCATAAATACATTTCCCTTACTGTCTTATTTCAGCAGACACTTCAGTCAGAGTGCCCTTTTCTTGAAACTCCAGATGAGGCTTTTTTTACCTTTATCAGTAGTAGTGCTTCTGAGAGATTTTCGTAAAACTTCATCACTGCAATCTGATAAATTCAGATCTGCTCTTTTTCAGCTGACAGTAAATAATTGTTACCAGCTTTCTTAGGAGATATTTTATTTGCAAGTGATGTTGTGGATTAAATTTTAAGTGCTGATTTCAAGTAGGTGGGAGACAGAGGTATCAGCTTGTCAGAAACCACTCTGAAGTAATTCTGTAATAATTCTGTAATGGGAACCAGAACTAGTTCAGTATAATGCCCACGAGCTGATTTCCCCCTTCTTAACAAGCTGCCAGCCTGACACTCTGTCTCTTAGCTTCTGATTTTCTGAGCAGAGTGGTAAAACCTGAGGTTCATTGGGATCAGACTGCATTTAAGTGTGTTTTTAGATGCTTATAAACATAGATGATCTGTAGATGTATACAGCAAGAACCCAAGAACCTCCAGGATATCTTCAAATGTGGGCAACATCATTTGGGTAGCAATCATGATGTTTGCTGTCTCAGGGCTCCTGCACCAACCACAGTTCTTCTACCTCTGAGGACAGAAGTCTTCAGCCTGAAAAGTCTTCTATATATGAAGCAAATTGTGCCTTGAGTGTCAGTATGGTGATGTTCATAAAAGGGCCTCATATTCTATGTCTGAACTGTGTGAAGTGGTCATTTTTTCTAATTCAGGCTAGAAGTTTTATTCTCATCCATCAAGAGTCTGTCAAATTACTCCTTTTTTACCAGTTAGAAAAAAATACCAAATTATAATTCTGGGGAAAGTTACACATTTTTCTTCTAATCTCTAATTGCTGTTGTTGTAGTTATTAATGGGAGTTTTAAATATAACAGAATTCCATACAACTTTTCAGTCCTGACAGAGGATAACAAATAGGGTTTATAGTTCCAGTTACTTTGGATGGATATCTAAACTGTTTCAAAGCTTTTCCAAATGTCTCCATCAGAGTTGTGTGAATAATTAATTTCTTTGTGTCATGGCAGATCCAAACAATAGAGAAGAATAATTTTCACTTAATACATAATGACATTTTTGGGCCTTTTTCCTTGATAATAGCTTTTTCAGGTGTAATTAAGTATTTTATTCAATATGAAAGAATACACTTAATTAAGATTTTAGGTAATGTAGTTACCTGTTTAAAATGAAGACAGTTTTGGAAAAAAAGTCATATAAATCCTAGAAGTTTTAAGTACCATAGACAATGTGGCATATTAGAAATAGGTGCCTGGTGGAGTGCTGAAAACTAAGATGATGCAGCTTGGGGCACACTTTTTGTTCCCTGATACAAACCAGCCTGTTTTTATTTATTTTCATTTTGTGAATCTGACATGTTCTCCAGAGTGTTTTAGACTCACCAGCCTGTCACTTGCCCATGTAAAATGCCCTCAGGGTGCTTCCAAACAGTTCTAGCTTCAGCATATGTCTCAGCAGGCAGAGCAGGAGCTTGGTGGTGTTTCTCCAAGTCCAATACCTGCGGTCTGTATGCACACCTGAGTGTGTCCATGCAACATGCAACAGTTTCCTGAGGTTGCCTGAGGCTTTGTGGATGCTGAAATGTGAAATGGATTTGTTATCCATTGAAGCACAGGTTGCAAAAGAAGGGGTTTAAGTGAATGATGTGCTTTCTGGAAACATGCTTGCTAACTTTGTGTGTTCCCTTGAACAAGAAAATGAATATAAATGGACAGCTGCATTACAGTGTCTTGCTTTCCCTGTAATGTATTCCTTTGCTCTGTCATATGATGACACTCCCACACAGCTGCTAAAATGCTCTTCTTGTTGTAGTGGTTAAAGGAAATTGCCGCAATTAATTTTGCTGTCTTTGTTCTCTTTGATGTGTCATTATAATGTCTTGGATGAGTTTTCAGAGATTGGGTTCTGTTCAAAACCAGCCATGTAGGGGTGAAAAGAACTGGAGGGAAAATAAATATTTGAGCCTTATCTCATATATGCTCATGTTTCTGTTTCTGTGTAGGTATCAGCTGACGTAACGAACATAGAAAAAAACATATGCAGACATGGTTTCTGTTACTCACATTCAAGTGTGATTGACAAAAATAAGACTTCTCCCAAAGTGAACAATCTGAAGAAATAAAATGATTGCAGGTGCCTTAATCAAGCTAGCTGTATTTCCTAATGACTGTAAAGAATGACCAGGCCATGAACTCTGAGGTTATGCTTCATTTCTTGGGTACAGCACGTTATGTTCTGAGAAATTTCTATTTGTAGTCTTGAAGAAGTTTTAATCTTCAAGTTCACTACAGGCCTGACAGTTTTTCCCTCTTTTCCTTTAGTTGCAAAACAATCCTCTTTTCTGCTAGTTCCAGATGCTGCTGTAATGAGTGTTAAGTGGTTCAGTGGAGAGTAAGTACAGTAGGTCCTGGTATGGAATAGACTGTGGAGCAGAATGCTTAGTGCTCTGTTTGCTGGATTTTGTGAGTGAAGAAGGGGAGATGATAGCCCTCACAATTTCATAATTTGAAAGTCTTTCTAGTCAAAAAAAGATGTTAAAATCAACAGTCACATATCAAGCTTCCAGGTATGGGTGGAGATATAAGTAGAGATGGTGAAACTAATTCCTGAAGATTTAAACAAAATTATTGGAAATAATCATAAATATAAAAACAGGATTTGGGGGACATTCAGGAAGAACAGGGTTCATAATCATTAATTTCAGCTTTTAATTTCTTCAATAAATGTGTAGAAGAGTGGCTTAGGCTGGTCATTGTTTGTGTTATCATGCAAAGGGGGTTTTATCGCTTTCCCAAAAGGTTTTAAATTGTCTAATGATGAACTTTAGGTATTTCATATTAACAGAATTATAATTATAATTTCTTATAACTAACAGAACAAAAAGGATAAGAAATAGAACTGGTTTTATACCCTGAAATTTTTGGAGAAAATGGGGTGCATAGAAGTAGAAGTGAGCTGGCTGTGGTACAGTAAGTCTCCAGACTCGCTTTAATCAAGTTTTTTTTCACTTGCCACCCCTATCCTGTGACCCATGTGGCCATTAGACTGTGAAACATAACCTCCTTCATCCAACCTGTGGGTTTTTAGATCCCTCTTCCTCTAGCAAGGTCAATCTCACAGGGACGCAGCAAGTGCCAGGCATGTGATGCTGCCCAAGCCAGCTCTGAGCAGGGCTGCAGAGCCTTGCATGAAATACCACCTTGCTGCTGTGAAATAGTGCCCCAGACAAAGTGCCTTTGCTAAGTCAAGTTCTAGTGAAATTAGTCAAAGGGTTAAGAAAAAGCATGTAGGTATACTCTGTAAAAACTGAAAACAGCTGTAAAGTTTCACAGGTTGATCTTTGGTTTTAAAATCCTTCCCTAGTAACTGCATATTGAAGAGTCCTATTGAAACCTCCCAGGGGCATGCTGGGGTCATTTAAAAAGCTGTGAAAGAGTCTACTTCAGTCTGTTTCCTTTTCCGCCTTTCTTTGACTATATGTTTGCTTAAAAACTTGGTGAGTGGTTGTTCAAGAGACCTTTTGCCTGAAATTATTGCCTCAAACAGCCACAAAACTATCACTTATTTACATTTGATTTAGGTTGTGATTGGAGCACAGCCTGGTACTTTAGTAGAGGAGGTCAAACAAGTGCTGGAAACCTCATGCTCTCTTGGATACAGCTGAACATACAAAAAAATTCAACTCATGCTGGACATGACCTCAAGTCTTGGGGTAGGTTTACACAAAGTGCAAACCATCTGAGGTGGCTGGTGCTCCCTACCTGCCCATTGCCCACCTTTCACCCTCCTCCTCCTTTCTGGGTTATTTCACCAGCTGGTTGAATGCTTTAAACTGGCAGAACAGACCAGGAGAACAGCAGCCTTGGTGAGGCAGGGAGGGGAGGAGGGGAAAGAATGGAGTAGAGAAGACAGCTTGTATTTATGAGTATGTCTTTTGAGTTTATAAAAGTCAGGCAAGATTGCATAACCAGTCCCACAAATGATTTTAGCTGGATTTGCTTTTGATGGAAAACATTTTGCATAGCAGTGAACTCTTACAAAAATAAAAAATTAAAAAACCCCCCAAACCTCAAACTTACTTGCAACTGGCCTGAGCACTAGTATAAATTTAGCATAATGTAATTAACTGTTGCAGAGAAAATAAAGATGTATTACTTCATCCTGCGTAGTTTATTAAGCAGCTAATAAATAACATTAGTATCCTCCTTCACCTGTACAGTGAAAGACTCAGAGGATACCCTTTGAAAGCAAAGGTGATGGTCTGTTTCTGTTCCTATGTTTGTACCTCTGGGAATGGATGCAGTTGTTCTCAGTATGCAAGCAATGATCTCTGCATTTCATTTGCAAGCCTGAACTCCCTGAGAACAGCACAACTCCCAGAGGAAAAAGAACAATAAAGTAACATCTTACTGTTGTCTTCTTGAGTCTCAGACATCTGAATTACAGTCCAGGAGTGAATGATAATTAGCATGCTAAATAAGTGCTATATACTATTGTGGGAATCTGTTGTGTAATAATTTGTTGATCGTTTAATGTGCTTGGATTTTGTACAAAATACATATATATCTATCCCTTCTTGGTTATAAAACAGTATGATAAAATTTCACCAGCAAACTGGCAGGCAGCCCTCACTAGCAATGATCTTATGTGGTAGTTGTGGTTATAGTTATTATTGTCCATAAGTTTTGTTGTTATTTTACTACTTTTCAAAAGTGTTTGTTTAGAGGGGGAAGAAAGCTAGGCCTAAGATTTTTTATACAAGCAATTACCTTGCTTAGATTAGTAAGTGTTTTAAAACCAGTTAAGAATTAACACTTGTTTAGTTCCCTACATCCATGCTTTTTGCCTCATTCTAAAAAATTCTCCCCCAACTCTAACTCAGTAAGCCTTTATTTCCTTTTTCTCTATGAGAAAAGTTAAGTTTCTTCTGTTTCGGGTTTTTGGTGGGCTTTTTTTGTTTGTTTATTTCTTTGTTTTGTTTCCCCCAACATTTTGTTTATTTGTAACAAACAGAACTTGCACTTGAATTCACGGACGCTTCTCCACACACTTCTCCTTTTGTGACTGAAAGGACTGAAAGGCACTGAGAGCCTGCCACACCTCCATCCTCATCCTACCTCCTCCTGGATGAGGCACTTAACATCTCTGTGTTCTATCTATAAAATATATTTAATAATACTTAATGGCTTTACTGCCCTTTGAAAATGTAAAGTGCTATGTGAGTGCCGATTACTTTTATTATGTTCCGTGATGGAAGGCCTTAAAACATTTGTATTAACTGGCGCTGCTAATGCACTTTCTGGAATAATCTTTTGTTAACAAAGCAAAAGAGTTGCAAAATAAAAACTGTGTTTTAGTCAAGGCAGACACAGCAACAGATGCAAGAAAAGCCAGGATATGAAAGCACCTGGCTTCACTGGGTATGTCTGTACTGTGTTAGCTGTGGGTTTGAGCTACAACCCATCCCAGGCTCCATCCTTGCCAGGGAGAGCACAGTGAGGAAAAAGTCTCAAGCTTTGGATGCATGGACTGACCATCCCCCAGCACAGGACAGATTTTCCCAGATAATGAAATCCTATGGAATAATTTCCTTGGGCTGCTGTTCAATGAGAACTTGCTGTCCCCAAAACTCACAGGAGCACTCCAAAGGGTTCCTTGCTTTTGAGCTGGCTGTTCCTACAGCCCCACTGGGCCAGCACATGGTCTAATTCCCCAGAAGCAGTGCCAGCTAAGCTGGTGCTGTACTATGGACTTTGGACACTGCTCCCAGGCAAGACAGCAGTATTTCATTAAAATGTGGCAAGGGTTTGTCAGGAGAAGAGAATGTGTGTTTGACCAGTGGCAATGATCTGTCACTTCATCTGAAGTGTTTGCATGGCTCTAAATCCAGATTGTTCTTGGAGGAAAGCATTGACTTAGAGTAGATCAACTTTAGCTTGGCCAATTTCTTTACACGTTTGCTTTGGCATAGGGAACTGTATGGACAATTTTTATTAGGGTACATTTGGACATAGTTTAGACTGCTGAGTACCAGGAGTTTCCTGTCCTAAATGAGACATTGGCTATTTGTACCAGGAACAGCCTCAGGATCTTTTTAGTCCTCTCATCCTGAGAGGATATGAACTGCACAGGTCTGAAAAAGTAAGCACTTTATTGCAAGTCCTGGTAACTTTAAATATTCCTGGAAAACAGCTGAAACCATTAACAGCTTAAGAAATATTTGCCAGAGAAGTGCATTTTGGAATTGTCATGGTGCAGTTTTGAAGAAGAAGCAGAACAGACCAGCTCCAAGAAATGGGATCTGAAATAAAAATGATAAATGTGGCGTCGTTGTATCATCCAGCCTTAGGGGCAGCATCATGTGGGGGGGTTGGCTGCAGCTGTACACCCGCCAAACTGCAAGACAGGTCTCCTAAGAAAAGCTCAGGGAGGATGGAAACCTCCCACAGAGAAGGACAGAAGCATGTTTGATCTGGACTTTCAGTATGAATACAGACCATGAAAGCAGGGCCTTGTGTTCCTACTGGCTTTTTGGGTTTGTTCCAAAACTCCAAACATCTCTAACTCGTGTAATGTTAATGCCCATAAATTGTTATTTTCCAGAAAGATTTAGAACCATTAGAGCTGAAAATGGCAAATGTGAAGTAAATTTTTAAAAGTAATTAACAGTAATTAAGACCACATGCTGTTCTCTCTGATCTCATTTAATTTCTGACAGACTGTTTAGGCTTAGAAGAGTCAATGAATAATTTTGGATTAGTATAATTATACATACAGCAAAACCAGGGAATTCTGAGTGTAGACAAAGTATACAGACACTCTTACAATTGTGCCACTTTCTCTGTATTTGCCTTTCAGACTTCCATCCCTGGAACTCAGCAACTTGCATTTTTTTTATTGACCCCACCAAAGTAACAAAAGTAATGTCCCTTTAAGAAAAAAATGAAATAGTGAGCAAAATACTTGGGCTGGAAATGTTGGATTTTAGAGATTTTTGATCTTCATCCTTCTAAATAGGTCTTAATTTAAAACACTTGAGTGGTGTAAGCAATTAAACCAATATGTCCATGTCATACCTTAGTGCCCTCAGGAGGGAGAACTTACTAAAAGTTTCTTATAATTTTGGTTTGAAGACCTGCAGAAAGAAGTAGGATTAAGCAGCCTTGTAGAAATAGCTGTGTGAATACTAAAACTCATGGAAAACAGTGTTTGTGGTTCTCTCATTTGCTTTTCCTTAGTCTGTTTTTCCCTGCTGTTGCTGTGCACAGACAAGGCTACAGTCAAAGTGTAAGTTTTAGTCACTTTTTTAGTTTTTAGCCACCTCTTGGGTTGAAGAGGCTGATCGACCCATGCAAGTTCAGACCAAAACCATAGAATCATAAAATGGTTTGGGATGTAAGGAACTTTAATGATCATCTAGTTCCAACACTCCTGCATGGACAGGAACACCTTCCACTAGATCAAGTTGCTCATCTGATGCAATGGGTTAGGGTTACTGTGCATCAAATGTCATCTGATGTGCTAGATAAATGTGTAGATACCCTCTCACCTCTCTGCTTGAAGTGGAGAGGTTGGGCACCAAGCTCATGGCAGGGCAGCAAGCACAGATTTTGCATCTTGATCAAACAATGGTGACTGAGCTATTGGTCCTCCTATGTGCTTTATCGGAGGAGAAACAGGCTGATTTTCCTCTTCCTGGCTGTTTCTTGAGAACAAACCTGCTGTAGGTGTTGTATTTATGTTTGCCTGTTTTATCCACTTAGATATTGCAGTCCATATAAAATTCTTTTAGTTTGGATGCTTTATTGAGTGGTTGCTAGCTATTAGGTTGCAGCACTCACCACTACATTCCTGTTGCCTTTGCCAACCAAATTAATGGTTTGTTCCAAATGTGGCCTATTACATTACCATTGCATAGCTGAGATATTGTATTCAGTTGTAAATAACAGATTTTTGTTCTGTGGTTGTTGCTGCTTTTCAAAACACTGCATTAGGATAGAAAAAAATAGTGGTTAATCTGTGGAGATTTAAGACATCTGATGTACAAATGTTCTGATTTCCCATAACATTTTTGGATTATATGGTATCCTATATTTTTTTGCTGTAGGATTAAAAAATGCCTGATGCTATCAAGTTGAAGACTTTGAAGACAAGCAGGCAGGACATTAAGGAAAAGATAACCTTTGGAATTCAATAATCAAGCCTGTGTTGTTCAGCATATTCATAAATTAGGTGAAAAGAAAAGGCATGAATAATGGTCATAAAAATTGTGGATGACATTAAATTGACTAAGGTGATAAAGACAAGGGCAGACTGAAAAACTGTGAAGTTCTAGTCTCACCATTTCTAAACGAATATAGCTCAACTGGAAAATGCTCCAAGAAGGACAAGATGAGTAAAAAAGGCAAGAGGATATCTTTCATGTGAGTGATAGATGAAATACTGAAAATGTTTGGGAAAGAGGTTAGCAGTGAGGTGATGGCCTAGAGAATGATGGCATCTTACAATAAAATAATTAGATGTATGAATTGAAAGAAACAGATTTTTTTTTTCCCCCAGAACAACAGGAGATCATTATTTTCCTAATTTTAACATAGAGTGTGAAATGTCTTACTGGAGAGAATTATTTCCAGAGTATGTGACAAATCTGAAGTGGATTAAATGCCTAAGTGTATTGAAAAAGCATCTGGACAAACTTTAAAGGAAAAAAGTCTAAGGAACTTAAGCATAAAAAGACCATATTAGACTCTGGAAGTCCCTGAGCTGCATACCACTGGAGATGGAGAAAGCTTTCTGTAGACACTTATGTTTGCTGTGTTATACATTTTACAATAAGCATCTAGTATTAGTTGCTGTTCTAAATGGTATACTAGGTGAATCTTTGTGATTGCTTTAAAAAATTTTGTACTGCTTTTGCTTTACTTTCTTTCAAAGTACTTGGAGACAGAGTCATTCTTTATGGCACAACGTGGCTTTTTGTCTTGGAAAAAGTGGCTGAATATTTCAGGTAATAAAGACGTGTGGCATAAACATATAGGTAAGATTACAGTTGGATCAGATGAAAAAAAGATCGTTTTATAATTTGTTGTGGGAAGAGGAATAGTCTGGACACCTTGTATTTGTGTCTTAAGAATGTTAGTTGAACATGCAAAATGATGGCAATGAAATGATTCCCAATATGATAGTTGGCACACAGTGTAGGACTTAATGCTGTAGGGTTAAATCTGCAATGAGAGTGGACATTGGGTCCCAGAAAATGTTAATTGCTAGAGGAATTGCTTCTGATAAAACAGAAAGCTACTCACTGGGTCAAAAGTCACTAAGGCTTGACTTCCAAACTATTAGTTTGGAAGTAATTAATTGGTAAAACTCAACATAGAAATGTGTTGGTAGTGCTTATTTCATAGGACTGCAGTGTTCACAAGGTATGTTACAGCAGCAATAAATGAAGACCATCTGAACTCTGCGTTGTTCCACACTGCAACCAAAGAGCCTTGTGCATAGACCACTTATCTATTATTGTCAGGGATATACATCTTACCTAACACTACTTTCAGCTGCCTTTGTATTCTTTCATGGCAACTCTTGTCCAAATTCCCAGTTTGCAAACAGATTTTCTCATACCTGTTGTAGACAGTTGCTGTCTTCCTTTTTTAGCTTGGTAGAGTTATACAACTACAAGATTCCCAAGTCTAATGTCACCCCCGGAGAGTTGTGCTTGCCAAAGTAGGGCTTTTTATAGCTTTTCATCCATGGAGCCACTGCTGCTTCAGGGTGTCTTATTGTTTGAAAGAGAAAGATTTGTATCACATTGTCACCGACGTGGAACATCCTGTTACTTTATTTTACAAAAGATATCAGTTTAGTTTGAACATTGCTGATTTTTGTTCTACATATAACATAAATTTAATCACCACCTACTCTTAGCTGAGTGCTCAGAAGACCTTGCTGCATTTTCAAAAGTTCAGATTTCCATATTTATACAAAAGTTTGTGGAACAATTATTGTGTTCTCTGTTGGCTGTCACTCAAGAATAATTAATTTGTCTGTGTATGAAAAAGTGATGGTCCAGCCATGGCTTTTATTCTGTAAGTGTCTTTCTCCTGCCAAGTATATTATATATGAATGACGTAATGACAGTCTAGCACTTGTGGGTTTTGGCCACACAAGGATCTTGCGATGTCTCTTAAGGTCATGGAATTTCTCAGTCTGGTGTATGGAGTCAGATATAGGTTACCTATAAGCTGCAATTACTTTATCAACAGTGAAATTAAGGTCCTTCTTTTTCCTTAAAGCACAATAACAAGAAAATTACAATTTAAAGATACGTTTCCTTTCAGAACTTGCCAGCATTAAAAGAGCACTGATATTTGAGAATGCACTGCACATTTACATGTAATTTTAGTGACATTAAAGTGCAGTATATTCTGAGTGAAGGGACTAACGATGTATTCATCAATTTAACCTTCTGTAACCTTATTCTGAATTAGCTTGCTCGAACAAGAGTATGTCTTAAAAATGATAACTAAATCTTGATTAGCATTTCTAATTATAGCAAAACCATGGAACCTTAGGATATTGTTTAGATAATGGCTACTTTGTTGAGAACAATGGCCCCTCATTTGCTGCCTTCCTTGGAACAGCTATAGCTTACAGCTTGGGCTTCTGTGTGTTATGTCATTACCTTTTGCAATGCTGTTCTCTTTTTCTCTAAATATCTACCCATTGCATTAACTCCTTTTTCCTGTTTAGCTTCACAGAGTAGTTAAATTGCTCTTAGTCCTCACTAGATGGCATATTTGGTTTTCAATGCTTTATTCGTTTTGATTCTGCCCAATATCATCCTGCTTGAAGAATGGTTACTAGATGCAGGTGAAACAGAGGTAATGTAACTTCCTTATTCACACAGAGTTCCCCTGGCTTTTTAAAAAGTCCATTATCTTTATTAGATGAAGTTTCCCACTGGAAGCTCAAATGGCTGATTTTTTCCCATCATTTCCAAGTCCTCTTCACAGCTGGCATGGTTTTCATTTTATCTACTTGATATTCTTGGTTTTAACCTTACATCTTTACATTTTCTATGATGAGGCTAGCGAGTGATTATCAACCTGCTTTCTGCATTGTTTCCCACACACTGTTATGACATCTGAACCATGATTTCTGGATTTTCCATGTCATAATTGGAAAATAATTGAATATTGAATTGAATTGAATATTGAAATATTGTCTAGGGTAAAGATGTAAGCTGTATGGCATTTTTCTGCAAACCCGTCACTTCAGTTAATTGCACTTTTGCCTTTGCATACTGAGATCTACCACTTAAAATATATTAATTCAGTTACACTTTTGCATGTTTTTTATAAAATTGAATGTCTCATAGATGTCTGTTTCACCAAGACTATTATTCTTATCAACTAAATTTATGTCACCTAAAAAGCCATCAAATTAATTTGATAGGGTTTTTTATTAGTTACAGCTGATGTGTATTATTAAAAAGACATTATTATTGCTGGGCAGTGTATTTCCCTTCCAGTAGTGAAAGGGGGACTAAGAAAGATGAGGACAAATGTCTTAGCAGGGCCTGTTGCAATAGGACAAGGGATGATGACTTTCATTTCAAATAGGTCAAAGATATTTCCTTTTTTTTTTTAACGATTCTTTGTGAATAAACTGATTAGCTCTCTCAAATGGTTTTATTAAAAGTAATTTTTTCACCAACTCTGTTTTGCAGGAGCTGACAGTATTTTCTAATTTATTGTAAACTGTATTTCTATATTTTGGTCCTTTTCTATATTTTGATCCTTCTCTTCCTCTTTGGTACTTAAAAAAATATAATTCATAGTAAAATATGTATCTTTAAAATTACGTGTCTCTTTTTTCCCCCCTCAGGATAGTACTTGAGAGTATGGTAGGTGTATTACTCAAAACTGATGCAGTATATACCTGTAGTGAGGAAACAACACAGAATTAAAATCCCTTCTTTTTACTGGGCTGGTAAGGTAGTTTACCCTGTAATCTGTATTCTGAAGGCTAATATAAGTGAATTACAATTGAAAACAAAGTTATGGCAGTGTTCAGTAACCTTGTTTCACACACAACACTGGATCTTATATTGGCAAAGATAAATAAGATCTGTTTTAATGGAATGTCTGCATATGTCAGTTTAGCAAGTTTATGCTTATTTCCAAGGTAAACTTATGCTAGGATCTAAAAAATGGTGTTATGCAATTTCTTTTTTATTTATGTAATTGGACTGAAAGTAGCTCTCATGAAAAATGTGAGACTGATGTAGAGAATTATATATTCTGTTCCATGAAATGAGCACTGGAATTACCACTGTCCTTATGCTTTCAAATCTACCTTCGCTGTTCTTCTTTCATATTTGTATTTTAGTATCACTAATAGAAATTTTGCACTTATTATTTCTAGTATGTACTAGAAGTAATAATTGTTTCTATGTACAGCCATCAGCATTTGCTTGCTAGTTTATTTGTAATGCTCTGTTGAACCCTCTTCCACACAGGTATGGCACTTGCAGTATGGTGAATTGTTCGTGAGTCTCTGACATGGCATTCCACCAGGAATAGTCATCTGGGATTATCCTGTTGGAACTATATTTTCATTTTTAAGAGGCATTTTTCTATTTTCCTTCCATGACCCTGGCAGCATGGCATTTCTTCTTTCTAAGCCGGTACCTGGCTACTCAGGACACTTGAATCAGCCATGGGGATGGAGATAATCACCAGACTTTTGCCCAGCTCTTTGGACAGGGTGCAGCCAGGACACAGCAAAGGCAGGTAGAAAGTGTGGGCTGGTCTGTCAGATAGAGCCATAGTGGATCTAATAATAGACAAAACTCAGCCTGAAATATAAAGAGGATAAATGTCTGATTTATTGCTTTTTTTTTTTTTTTTTTTTTTGGTTTTCCAGCTCCAGTGCACTTATAAACCTGATTCATCTGCATAATATTGTTCCACTTAAAAGCCTGGAGAGTTTTTACTGTCTCTTATTTATTCTTTCAGGATTTGTGGATTTAACACTCCATGATCAGGTCCATCTGCTGGAATGTGCCTGGTTAGAGATACTGATGATTGGCTTAGTCTGGCGCTCCATGGAACACCCAGGAAAACTTTTATTTGCACCTAACCTATTACTGGACAGGTCAGTTTGCATGTGAATTATTTAAACTAATGTGTTTCTATGGAAATCAGAGTAATTTTTACCGTGTCATAGGTTGAACAGGTTTATAATAGGTAAGACTGGAAAAAATTACTAAAAAATCTATAAATGCTCTGAAATGTGATGCTGGTCATTTATTAACCAAGTAACACATGTTGAAGTTGCCTGCTGATTAAAGTGCTTTCTTTCAAAGGCAGCAGAATTTTTTGCTTCTAATCTCTACAGTTTGTTGCAAAATTACATTAAAAGTAACTACTGAGCAATAATAACTTTAATTCAGGTAGTTATTTCTGATTACCTAAAATTCTAGTTAGCCATAGTTAGAATTTGCTTATCATAGCAGCCTGAAAAAATTTTGAAGGAAATCCTGGTAGAGTCTCATATTTGCAAAGAATACATTAAGGTTGCATTTTTGTTTCTCCTGAAAGCTGGAGTAAAATATGTAAAACTCCTATGTGCTTGCTGCCTCAAGCTTTTTTTAGTTAGCCTTACTAATATGTTCTAAGTGAGATAGAAAAATATCTCTGCCATATCATAGCCTGGATTTCAGCTGGTAGTCTTCACAAATAAAACCAGGAAGGCTGACAGATTTTTAAAATGTATTCTATCTAACTTAATGCAAACTCAATTTCTCTTGAAAAATGAAAAATGAAAAAAAATTCAGCTGCGGGAAAGAGTGGGTTTTATTCTGTTTAGAATAACCAGTGAGCAGAATTTTTGGCAAATGGCTATAGCAGTTCTAGAAACAATTGGCTGAAGAGTTATCCTAGCTCTTGGTAGTCCTCTTTTGTTGACTATTGCCCACATAGCAGAGTAGGCAGGAGAAAGTTTGTCTGTACACACTATTCACTTGAGTCCAGAGCCAGGCATCTCAGTGTAAATTGAAAATGGGAGAAGAGCTGAGCTGAGGAGCTAGATTATATGGTGAGCCAGCTAAGAGCTGGACAATCATTTGAATGAATGTTGAAATCAGTTGAATGAATCAAAGCCCTTATTAGCAGAACAGTGTCTTTTGAGCAGCTTGCTCTGTTATCTGTGGGGTACAGAGTTTTCATATTTGCATTTGTGCAGTGTTAATCCTTTGTTCTTCCCAACATTGGTTTTCTTTTTGTATTTTATTAAAATATAAATGATAATGCCTAACATATAAATTATAAAATTTCATAGGAATAAGGAAGTATTTTTATGCCTTAGGAAAAAACCCTATTCTGGTTGTGTAAGCACATGATCTGTGAGCTGTGGACACAGTCCCATTTTGCGTATGGAAAATATCTACTTGCCTAAATACAGCTATAGTCTTCTCAAGAAAATATAACAGTTTTAAAATGATTTATTAGTGCATGTAAGAAGTAAAATTAACTACTCTAGGAAAGTAAGTATAGCATATTATTGAAAACTACTGTGAATTGCAGTATGGCTTCCAAAGACCAACCCATCTGTTCCACGTTCCATAATACAGGTTGTCAGAAAGAATTGAAAACTGAAGAGCAGAATGAGAGTACCATTTTTCCTCCATTTTAGCTAAGAAAAAGATCTAGGTGAGAGGGGAACATGTGAAACTTTGGTTTGTGTCAGATAAAGTCCCCCATTCTCTGAGTAAAATGGAGTCTGAGCAGCTGATTCATACAGCTTTTAGCAACTCCACTGGATTAAAGCAAACAATTGCATGCAACTAGAAGCACATATTTCTTTAGGGGTCAAAAAAAAAACAAACCTTCATAATCAAACATCTCTGTTTTCTGCCTTTCAACCAAGATTATTTATAAAAATATAGATCTATTATATCATCTCATTTACAAATAATTTAGATGTATTTCTAAGGCATACTCACCCCATACTCATCTCACTCTACTTGGTAGGGATATTTGCTGAAGCCAAATTAAAAATTATTTGACTCGGGGGAGCACTGATATGCTAATTTTTTAACAAACTGTTGGTTTGCTAGTTAATTAGTGGTAACAAGAGTTTGATGTGCTAGTTTGATTTAGGCACGTTATGAAAATGTTGTGGAGCTAAAGCATATAGTTTGTCAGATTTGAGAGGAAAGGACAGAGACTGATTTACAACCTGTTTAACTCTATGGAGTCCTTCCACTGCACCAAAAATTTAGGCAAATACCACAATAGTGCAAAAATTATTTGATGCACTACTGTTGTTGATTTAAATATTGAATCTGACTGAGTGCCAAAAATAATACTGAAAAAGTGTATGCTGTAGTAAAATTTCCTTTCATTTGTTCTGAACTTGTCAACATGTTCTTTGCAGGACACTCCTTTCCAATGTTTTCATCCACATTATTCTAACCTGAATCCTGACCACACTTTCGCTTTTACCTGATCTATGAGGTTAACAGAATTTAGCACCTGTCTAAACTCCAAACTCACCAACTACAGAGAGTAAAACGTAGATCTTTGCTTAACTTGTGTTTTTCTGGATTGGGTGCAAATTCAGTATTGTTAATATGGAGATTTCCCAAATTTTGCATATGCCTCAAGCTCCTCTGATCATTCTGTGACAGACGTTCTTTCTACTGTGCACATCCCTTCCATTTTTTTCATACAGGCATCTCCTGTGTCTAACAGATTCTTTCTGTCTAGGATCTTGGAGATAGATAGTTGTTTATGTACATTTATATGTAAAGCTTGGGTCAAATCAAGTTTTATTCTCCAACTTTTTTACCTTTTGGATCAATAAATACAGTCTTGTATCATTCATATCTGTCAAAAATGCCATAAAAAGCAACATTCCAACTTTGTTCTTTTCTGAGCAAAGCTGATTTTTCTTCTACCAGCTCACTCCTCCTACTTGGGTCATATTAAACCTGAGCTTATCTTGTCTCTGAAGAACTTGTAGACTCTCTTTTCTTGTTCTTTGAGAGTCTACTTGTTACGTTTTCAAATCAATACCTCTATAATTTTCCTATGTAACAATTCACATTTGCAAGATGCCTTGAAAATATCTGGAAACCAGCCCTTTGTTATTCAAGTTCCTGACAATTTTGCTTTGCCTACAAAAAAAAAAAAAAAAAAAAAAAAAAAAAAAAAAAAATTAAAATTAAACAACAATTAAGCTGCCAGTATGTGCAGACTACTTTCTTCTGTATGGATGAATATCATCATATTATCCTTTTCTATTCCCACTTTGCCTTGTAATTAGATGGAGTACCATGTGAGGTAATACACCCTTTCTTATTCTGTTAGCACATCATCTAAATGCTTCAGTATTGCTTCAAAATCAGGACTTTTAGCTGTCTGCCAGTTACACATAACTGGTACATTTTTTACAGTGTACAACTGATGCAATTAAAAAAACTCAAATAGCTATAATTATATATCTGAAAAATAGGCCTAATCATGAAATACAATGGCTCATTCACAGTGCTTACTGTTAATGTACAATCAAAGAAAGCTCAAGATAAATGCAAATCTTTTATGTTCTGTTTTTGAAAATTAATATCTTATATAAAGCAAATCTAGAAGTAAAGGCTTAGATTTCCAGTGCGACAAACCAGATGTTTCCTGTCTGGAAATTTTCCAGAGAACTAGACCTTAAAAATGTCACTAGAAAAGGGCTGAAATATGTCAGGCGAGACAGTAGATTGTTTATATTATTTTAATGTTTTTTCAGGAATAAGAAAATAATATTTTACATATTTTTTAGAGGGTTTGTTGCATTCAAATATCATGCTGATCAGAGGTTACCCAAAGCCTTGAAAGGTAGTTATAAAGAAACTCATGGTAGAAATAGCTGAATTGCTGGCTGAGGTGGATGAATTCTCACCTCAAGTATCCTCAGTATCAACAAAATGAGAAATGCAAAGCTGTGTTTTAAAAAGATAGCTGGAACTTCTGCCTAGGAGCTTAAGCCTGGTGCCCATAGCAAGGTATATGATGGGATACCATCTAACAAAGGGAATTGGCTGAGATGTTGGTGAAGAGTTACCTTGCATTTTGTAAAGGGAAGCCATGTGTCACGAATACATAGAAGTGCTTTGAATAAGTTAACAAGCAAGTGAATGAGGGAGATGTTGACTGTTTTCCAAAAAATATCAAACAAGATCCAAATATGAGCTGATGCATATAGAAGAAGAATATTCCTAATCATCATACACTGCATTCTGAGTTTATCTTTTCATCTCATTGTTAACAGCAGTAAGTTCTATGCAACCAGCAGTTGGTTGCTCAGTTTTTCTGTTGTTTAAATCTCTGCTGCATCTGTGCTTGAAAAATTGTGCCTTTCTGACTTTCCATCTCTTAACAGAAATATTGAAAAAACAGGAAAAATACCCATATGGGTTGCATAGGCAATCGAATAGAGATGAGCTTTGGTACAAAGAATAACTAAATTGACTTATCAGCCTGTGATGCTCAATACAAGGGAAACAAAATAATGACTATAGGAAGAGGATACAAGGCAATCCACAAGTTGTCTCTTCCAGCTTATTGCTAGAGGTTATCACTTCAAATCAGATCCAACATACACTGAGTACAGAGATAAATATACTTTTGATGTGAGCCACTGTGTATGTTCTCATGTTCTAAATGTTATTTTCTCATTATGATTATGAGAAATGTCTAGCAGCAAAAAATCAGGAGCTTATAAAATTTCAGGTAAAGGCAGGCAGTATTTCCATGTTTCTACAAGGTTATTTCCCTCTTCCTATGGAGAAATCTCGTCTTCTGATGTTTAGGGTTTTTTTGTTGTTGTTTTTTGGTTTTTGTTTTTTTTTTTTTTCAATTTGGAAACTCGTGTTCACTTCCTCTTCCAGTGCCTGATGGAGCTTTTTCACTGTCTTGGAAGAAACTGAAGAATTTTCCCTTCACTGACTTTCATATTGAACAATGTCAGGAGGCCATGGATTTCTCAACTGCAGGACTTAGAGCATTCATTGTATGATAGAGCAGCTGAATAATTTACTGCTTTCATAGCTTTGGTCTGAAAGTTTCTGAGCATATTTGAGAAGAACCTTTTACGTTTTCTGTTCAGATAGTGCTTCCCATTACTTTAAGAGAAGAATAGAATCATAGAATGTCAGGTTGGAAGGGACCTCAAGGATCACTGGCCCAACTCTTCTATTATTGTTTGTATATGTCTCAGCACTCCAGCAAGACTTAAAACTTTCCAAAGTGGGGAAATCCACCACTTCCCCTGGGAGACCAGTCCAACAAGTAGAATAAAAGAGCATCAGTATAAAATCAGAATGTATTTTTCTAATCCCTCAACTTGTAATATGTTTCAAATACTAGAGGACATCACACTCGTCTGTCACTTGAGTAAATACAAAACTACTTTTTTTTTTTTTTTTTTTTTTTTTCCCACTGTGTAGTTTTGGATTTATTAGAAATAAAGAAGCAAGGTGGTCACAGATGCTTGATTCAGAATGCTTCATTAGAGACCTTCAAAGTGAGGAAATCCATAGGTATGAAATATATCCAAATTTGCCCTTCAAAATAAATTCGAATCACAACTACATATTTCATCTCACCTTTAATAACAATAGATTCTGTGCTGGAAACAGCTCAAGCAGTCATCCTCTCATCAGGTTACTTACCTGCTGGGGATGACTGGATCAGCTTGTAGAGAGTTAAGGAATCCTTTGAAATGTTTAAAGTTCTTGTTCATCTTTCATTTTGTTGTTGGATTTATTAGTATACTGCAGACTCCAGAGAGTGCAGAAAATACTCCAAGACACAAAACTTTACGTTTTAAAACAACACAAAAGGGTTTATTTCTGCTTATTGCAAATCAGTCTTTACTGTGCTTTGGAGCAAAATTTGAAGATTACCTAATTTTATTATTCAAACCACCTAAATGTAAATCACAAGGATCTTTCCAGTTTGGGGAGTTGCTGGGTAATGCTCAAAGTTATGAACTCTTAAAAAAACAAAATCTAACACAAAATAACCCTCTTGTTATGATCTTCCCAGTTTTCAGTTGATAGAAAAAGAGGTTGCTTGAGTGGGTTTGCAGGCACAGAACAGAGGTTTTCAGAGAGAATGAAAGAAATAATTTCTGGATTCAGGATAATCCCTCCACAAATTCTAGGATTATTTGTTCATCTAGTCACTCTGACCTTGGAAGATCAGGCCCCAGCTCTACGTCATGCTGAGTTGTGATGCAGATCTTTCCAAAAGCAAAGTTTCTTTGCATTTTTGATATGAAGAGAATTTTGAAATATTTTTTGCTGTAAGGTGATTCAGATGTAAATAAAATTTAAATAAAATTTAAATAAAATTTAAAAAGACCTTCTTTTGAACCACTAGAAGCTTTTTCAACTAATTATTGTAGCTATTATTACTAAATTGAGAGCCTTCATAATAATCTGCTAATGTAAATGTCATCAAATGTGACCGAAAAAATAATTTTTCTTAGAATTATTACATCAGCATTTTAAAGATTTTTTTTCCTCTCTGATATGTGGCTCTGTTTCACATAATTTTTTACCAAGAAGAAAATAATTAGAAAGGTACCTAGTATTTCATTGTCTGCATGTTTCAGACCTGATTCACCACTGCTGAATTGTGTACTGTGCTCTTATTTTATCCACCTAGATAGATGATCCTCTGTTGATATAGACAGGAAAGATACTTAGTCGTGACTATATGACTCTGAGGGCAAGGGTGCAGGGCATCAGAGTCCACCTAGTCAGTCCACTGGAGTGGCTGAGAAGAAAAGGCTTGAATAACAGTAGACAAATGTTGCAGATCAACTGACTACATGGCTGGTATCAACAACAGGGATTCAACATTTATTACTGTAGAACCTCTTCTGAGGATGGAGGGTGGCGAGGAGGAGATGGGATCCACCTCATCAAGTGGGGAAAAGGCAGAATTTCCACAGCAATGGGCAATGTGGTGAGGAAGCTTTAAACCAGCAAGGAGAGGGGAGAGAGAGCATGACCCATAGTCATGAGGAAGATGGTAGACTCTCCTGGAAAGACAAGGAGGGGTTCAGGGTGATCTGAATGGATGTTGTAATCAACAAAACGGAGTAGAAGGAGACCACTCATAAACGAGAGTATGCACACAAATCAGGAAGTGCCTGCAGGGTGTCATGATGGGGTAAGTTTTGTACGTTTCTTGGGAAACCAGCACAACAGGTTGTTCTCTGTCCCAGAAATGTTTCTTTGTGACAAAGGAGACAAATAGTCTCCTGGCCTGGGTTAAGACAAACATTACCAGCAGCGACAGGTATGGGATCCTTCCTCACTGTCCAGTTCTGCTGAGACATATCTGGAGTGCTCAGTTCTGATGTCCCCAGTACAAGATAGACAAACATATACTGGAGTGAGTCCAGAGAAGGTCCACAAAGGTGATTAATAGACTTTAGCATCTCTCATACAAGGGGCAGCTGAGGAGACTTTAGCCTGATCAATAAATACCTGACAGCAGGGCTGGGGAGAGGGTAATAAAGAAGACAGCAAAATTCTTCTCAGTCGCAGAACAAAAGTTTGTGGGGTCTCCATCCTTGGAGATTCTGAAAATCCAACAAGATATGGCCCTGAGCAACCTACTGTAGGTGGCCCTGCTCTGAGCAGGATTATTGAACAAGATAAACTCCAGACAGCCTTCTCAACTTCACCAGTTCTGCTATTCTGTGACTGTCTGTAGGCGAAAACCCCTTCCAACTAGATTTTTGTTTCTTTTTTCATTTATAAATTACTGAAAATATTTGCCAATTAGGAATTTTAAATCTGTGTCTTTAAAAATTTTTAGTACATTTTAGCCATCAATTGATCCAAACCTCTGTTCTGGTAAGTATATATAAAAAAAGAAACAAAGGGCTCTTAATAGTACTCTTCAGGAGCAGCAGGATGTAACACCATGCATCGACTGTAGTCTATAAAATTCTCCAGGGTGTGCCATTTAAGAGGCAGTGCTCATGGAGAAATGGGATGAGTAACAGTGCTGATACCTCTGAATTACTTTGCTACCACCTTTAGTAATAAAGACTCATGAACAAATCAATTTAAAAAGAAAAAGAAAAAAAAAACCCAACAACCCTCCACCCCCCAAAAAAAACAACACACAAAAAAAAGCACAGATGAACTGCTACAGAACAAGTCTGATATCTTTAATTTCTTTCTGAAGTTCTCACCTTCATGCCCACCTACCAATTACTGGTCGATTCGTGTGATGGTCCAAGCCTAATATTGTGATTAAAACAGCCATTTTTAAAAGGAAAATGTTATTTTAGCTTCATGAGTACAGACACAGAAAAATAAATAAGCAAGAGAGTACTGTGGTTTAGTTTACTTGTAGTCTCTGCTTTTCTCTTTACCTCTTGTTGTTTGGAGATTGCTGTTTTATTCTTGAGCTTTGGAGGTGTTTTTTTTTTACTTTTTTTTTCTGCGTACTTTTCCCCTAACCTTTTCTACATCTCCAGAGTTACTGGGTAAATGTAGGGTGGTCTGAAGCAAAATTTCACTCCTGATAACAATTTCTTTATATTTTTAATATTGATAAAGCATACCATTGTAGAAAAGGAGTCATTCTCAGTTAGTTAAGCAGCCATCCAATGCCAATCCAGCAGCATCTCTATTGGAGATGGAGTTGTTTAGTGCATGAATTTACATAGGAGTAGAAAGTGTTTATCAATGTTTATTAACAAAACTAATGTTCTGTTACACATTACTGTATACAAAAATTGTCTCTTGTCTTGAAGACAGGCACTGGCTATGCATAAAGCCTGTGATAATATCTTATTCCATCAAAACAACATCAAAAAAAGTTGAAATATTTTGACAATTTTTAGTGCTTCAGAAATAACAAAGAATATAATTGTTCTGCTCTTTTATCTGTATCATGGTTTTGCTCTGTCTTGTATCTATTCCCAATCTTCCTGAATTTTGTCTGTTATTTGGATTTATTTTAAAATCTCTCATTGATGCGTGAATTAGGCACCACTTTTGGTTCAAATCCAACTCTTTTGAAACAACCAAAAGAGAGATCAAAATATATTAGCAAACCTCCAAGGATGGTGAGCTGGTAATTTCTCAGTACTGGAAGTAGAAATTGCCTATTTGAGCCTCAGGCTCAATCCTAAATTGTTGCTTAGCTGCTATAGAAGAGAGAACTGTGCTGGGTAGAAACTGCTGCTGCACATGGACAACCACTTTTTCCAGCCATTTTTGGGGAAATGATGATACCAACAGAAGTAACTCAAAGGGCAGGTTGTGTGAGAAGGTATAAACATGACTGCCCTGCTCAGTGGAGGAAGAGAGCCTTGCTCTTAGGTATGTCATCTTCTCCTTCCTCTGTTCCTCTCTCACAATTATGTTTGGAACTGGTGTGTCAGTTTTCTTTCTTATTTGGCAAATGCCTGATTCAACTCCTGAAGGGGAAAAAACTTGATTCTCTGCTGAATTATGCTAATTCCAGTTCGATACTTCTCAAATTCCCCAGCTGTGAGCATTTCTCAGACTGTGATTCATGCACTAATGGCACATATTTTTGAGTAAGTAGCTGAAAATATTTTATTTCTTTAAACAACAGGAACTAATTACTGCAACAGTGTTGTAAATCAACTGAAAAAAATTTTTAGAGATCTATCCTCCACCTCTAAAAAAAGAATACATAAAAATAAAGCAAAATTAATACTTGAAGGTAACCTTCTAAAAAACGTTGAAATTATTTTATTATATTAATATATTATTATTATACTATATCATGTTACTATCATACTATTATATTATACTCACAATTTATCATATTCATACTATATATTATATATCACACATAATATATAAGATGTATCATATTATATTATATTCATATTATTATATGAAATTATATTTTATTACTATGAATTTATGTCCTTGCCTCTGTACAGATATGCATTCTTCCTTGCCTATGCCAGGCCTGATTAAATTAATGAATTAGGAAAAAACCCTAACCAAATATAATATAAATATGAGAATGAGATACAAGGAATATAAAATGCTGAGAAGATAGATATTGACAATGAACAGACTATAATGAATAGAAGGCACTGTACTCCTTCCAAACCCTTTCTCTTAAATACAATCCAAGCTTAAACTGATGAGATTTTGAAGTATGGAAAATTTGGGTTAACTTTTAAATTTTATTTCTTCTTCTCTGTTTTATATTCTGTGCCATATTTATGCACTGCAGGCCAAAGGGCCAGAGTATGGTGATGTGCTTTTTTTAGCCACCTCATTTGGTATGTCAAACCTTGTTTGTATGACTTAAGGATTGCTTTTATTCTTTACTGGCTGCATGTTTGGATTCTTGGTTAAAAAGTTCAACACCAGTAAAAATTTCTTGTTTCTAATGTTGCCTTGTGAAACTAAACTCTTGCAGGAACTTCAACAATTTACTTTAGGAACAAAAATTTTGGTTGCAGATAATTTTTCCGATCTGCTTTGTGAAGCAAGACCATTGCCTACACCAGCTCAGGCCCACTGTGGCTTTGTCAGATTTTCTGTGATGTCTCTAAGGTTGAAGAACATCCAGGCTCTTTGGGTACCTGTCATAGGATTGCCTCAAACAATCCAGTCCAAACCTTCCAAGCTGAAGCTTGCAGCAGTCAGTTGCCTTGTGGTTTAGCATTCACTGCTGTGCATTGCATGCTTCTGCTCATCCAATATCTTTCTTGAGTTAGGGGCCTGAATCTGGACACAGTCACATCCTCAGCAGGACCAAGTAGAGGTGAGGAGAAAATAATTTCTGCTTCTGGCCACATTTTTCTTAACATAATTTGCATGCAATTTGCCTTATCCAGAAAGAAAGAATGGTGTTGGCTTATTTGGTTTCCATTTCCCCAGAGGGCTGCTGCTCAGACCCATGTTTTTCTTAACTGTATTGTTGCACAGGCTTATTTGACCCTGCATTAAGAATTTTGTACTTCTCCTTGTCTGACCTTTATGAATTCTCTGTTGATTCATTCCTCCAGGGTTCCTCCGCCATTGAGATTGTGTTACTTAGTGTATGAACCTCCCTCTAATTCAAATTTAGCATCATGTGCAAATTTGATGATTAGTTTTTATCATCAGCCAGATCATTGATGAAGATATTAAACAGCATTTTCTCCAGCGTCAACTTCTGGAGCAATTACTACCTACCACAGATTAGGTGTTGTGTCATTACTGCTACAGTTTAAGTCTGGACATTCAGCCTATTTTCCACCCGTGTCTCTCTCTGTCTGCTCACCCTGGACTTTCCTGGCTGGCAGGGAAGAATGCTGTAAAGCAAAATCATTACTACAGTTGAATTACATTGCACCCACTTTCTTCACACTGATCAGTTAACTAAATTTTTAATCATAGAGTAAATTGGGTTGGTAAAGCACAATCTGGTTTCCTTCATCCTCCTTGATTTTGTCAAAGGTGTCCTTCTACTAAGTGTCAGGAACCTCTTTCTATTTCTATGCTTTTTCCTGGTGACAACCTAAGGAATACACTGAGCAACTATTTCAGCACTCTGAAGTGAACCCCATTTGGCTTCAAAATTGGAATTACTCTTCAGAGTAATTACTAATTTTCTAATTCCCTAACCCATCAATATGCTTCTGTTGTCTTTGCCAATGAAATCTGACACACACACACAAACAGAAAAGCTGTTGAACATTTCAGTCTGTTCCGTGTAGTCAGTCACCAGGTTTTCTCCCTCATTTGCCAGCTTCATTCTCACTGAAATTCCATTTGTTGCTGCCACACTTGCAAAATCCGTTCTATTTATGCTCTGTGTCTTTCACTAGTTTTAGGTATAAGTGCTCAAATGGTGCTTTGGTATCCATCCTTTGCTGCTTGCTTTTATTTCTAGTTCTTATATGTTCTCATGTCTTTCCTATCTGTGGCCACACTCACCAACAATTTCTCATTGTTTTTGAGGGGTGGGTCATGTCTTTCGGTTCACACAAACAGAACACTGGCTAACCAAGTGTTCTCTTTTTGTTGGGAAGTTATCAACAGAGTCCAGAAACTCCAAGGATTACTTGCACAGTGCTGTGTTGACCTCCCATGAGTGGATGGGGCTTTGAGCAGCCTCATCTAGTGGGAGGTGTCCCTGCCCATGCAGTGAGGGTAGAACTAGCTGATCTTCAAGGTCCCTTCCTGAAACTATTCTGTGATTACAGCCCATGATTGCAGTCTAACCATGCAGAAATCCTCCACAAGACTATCAGTGGTTGGGAGAGTTCTGTGAGTTAATTACAGAAAGACTTATCTATTGTCCTGATCAGACTATTTGTAACTGTTCCTTCCCCCTCCTCTGTTCCCCTAATCATCAATGTTAATTTCTCCTCTGACCTATACACACAGTCTCGTGTCATATGCTTTCTTATAGTCTGTGCATTCAGTGTCTCCCTTTATGCAGAGCTAAAGTTCTTCCATCTGTTTTCATTACTTGTCCTTCCTAATCAAGTTCTACCCATCCATGGCCATTCTCCAATCATATGTGCTATTTGATCTGGACACTATCTTCTCAAGCCTCTGTGTTTCCAGTTTCATCACAGCTGTCTGACTGTGTATCCCTCTGATTCTCCTTCTGTGCTTGAGCACAAGCATTTGAGTTAAGTCTGTGAATACCCTCCCTTTTAACTGGGGTTGTGAATGTTGTGCCTGCAGCATTCTCTCAGTCATACCTCCTCTGTTTCCTAACCTAACTTTGGGCTTAGGAGCACATCCTGTGACAAGCCTTGTTTAGAGACTTTCTCACCAAGTTACCAATGTGAATACGATCTTCTCTGTCCTAGTCAGGTGGATCCCATCTGTTCTTGGCACTTGTCATCAGACAAAGTACCATGATCAAAGAAGCCAGAGAGACAACAAAATAACCACCAGGCAGGCTTTGGTTTGATGGATGCATCTGTCCCTGCTTGGGCTTTTTCCTTTGAATGGAAAGTTTGATGAGAACATCCCATGGCTCCCTGTTCCCTTCACCAAGTACCCTTCACTGTTACCGTTTCTTGTTATACTGATCCTGTGCTTCTGTAAAAGACATTCCTGATATATGGATTTTTTCCAAAATTTAAATAAAATCCAGGTGCTTATTCTTATGGTACAGGGTTCAAAGAAAAGAGAATTGGGCTAGTAAAAGAGAATTGGGTCATGAATCTTTTAAAAAGTCTTGTCATATACAGGTCCATGGGATGGGCTGCATCCAAGAGTTTTGGATGACGTCATTGCAGTTCTCTATCATCTTTGAAAATCTGTGGAAACCAGAAGGGGTCCCCAGCTACTGGAGAAAGGCACCCATTGCACTCACCTCCAAAAGAGGATAGAGGTTCCCAGTCAGCATCACCAGTCAGTATCACTTCTATCTTGAGGAGAATCATAGAGCAAGGTCTCTTGGAAGTTGTTTATGTGAACAGGAAGGAGTAGATGGTGAGTGTCAGTTAGTCTACATTTAAGGTATATGGTGCTTGACCAGCATGATTGCCTTCTGCAATAGGTAGAATAGGTCTCTTGTTAAATTGTTCACACTCTATTTTGTTACTAGTTACAGCTGAAGTTCCTCACAGGTCTAGCCTGGGGTGTGTCCTGTTAAATATCGTTGCCAATGCCCTGAAGGCAGAGATGGAGTGCCCTGGCTTCAAGTCTGCAGATGGCAGCCAAGCAGAGGGTGCAGCTGATGTGCTTGAGGGCTGAGCTGCCATACAGATGGACCTAGACAGGTTGGAGCAATGAGCTGACAGAAATCTAATGAAATTCAGCTAGGAGAAATGCAAAGTCCTGCATAAGAGTTTAATTGAGGGGGAAATAGACACACATGTTGATTTATGCCCATTGGACTCAGTGTTGCAGGACTGGAGATTTTTGTCCAGAGACTGTAATTTTCAGAAATAAGATCTTGATTGAAATATTAAATTTGTAAACTACAAATTGTTCAACTCTTTCTGTGAAAAGTTTCTGGGAGTAATTCTTACCTGCTAACAAGAAGTCTTTTCCATCTTTTGAATCATCAGGAAGACATTTAAAAAGGTCTAATTTTACAAATGACTTACCATTTCTTTTTAAATCATGGTCTTGGCTGGGCAAATTTTGAAAGTTTTTTAGACTATGTAATATTTTGAATTGTTTTGAATGCTGGCTGGCAGTAGTTTGTTGGGTTTTAAGAAACAAATAAATGTCTTAGGCATGAATATGTAAGGTTTTTTAAATGTGTCATTTGCCGTATGATTTGCTGGTACTTTTCCTTTCTTGTGTAATCCTGAAATTCTGAATTCTTAAACTAACCTTTTCTAGGGTGTTATTTAAGTTAAGGCAAAACTATTAAAGGCTTTTAGTCCTCAGAAACAGTGTTTAACTCCGTATGCAAGGTCAATAATCTTTTAGCTATAGGCAAAAATATTGTATCAGAAGCAGTGCAACTTTTCGAACTATAAAAATTCATGTTTGTTTTACTTAAATTTTGACTTAAATTTTAGCACACAAATCAGATCTGGAGGCAGTAGTAATTGTTTGCATTCTCATGCCTTGTTTTGTGTGACTGATTTTTTTGTGAGGCTATTTATTTATTTATTTATTTGGCAGTTTTGTTATTCAATACTACTTTGCATTTGTTTATTTCATTTATTTCCAAATAGAGGAGGAATATACAGATTCAGTTTTTCAACATTGTTCTGCCTTAGCAGGATTAGTCAGGGCAGCAAGATGGTCATAGCTGAAAACCTTCCTGGATCCAACACTGAACAGTGGAACTGATTGGTCATAAAATCTTTGAGAATTCCCTGCCTGAGTTCTCATTCAGCTTTTAGGCAAAAAGTGCAGAACTCTGAATTTCAGTAAAGCCATATTCATACATACCAGGCTGAGATCTGTCCTCTAGTTCACCTCATCAGTCAGGGCACTGTAAATGAGGGTGAAAGAAGCTTTGTGTGTGACACAGCACTGAGTCTGCCTGCCTGCTAATCTTAACACTCAGACTTGTGTCCACAACCTTTTACACTGCAGTTGTTGCCATAGTGTGTGGGAACCTGATTTGTGAAATTTTCAGTGTTATGGTTCGTACCTGAAAAGTTGCCATAGCTTAAACCACCATTTCTTCAACTAAATGGACCTGGAAAAGACCATAGTATTTGAATTGCCAGATGTTGCAGCTTGTGGCTGGGTGCCTGCCACACAGTGGAAATCACAGTTTTGAAATAAGTGCTAGTGAAATGTGTAAGAAGACTTAGGCACTTCTCAGGAGTGGCTCAGCATGCAGCTTCCTGGTAGCTTGCAGATATGCAAGGTGAGAAGAAGCATCCCATGCTCCTTATTAAACATGTCTTTCTGCTGTTTCCAGTCCCAAGGCTGGGTCAGCTCTTTCTCTCCAAAAAGTCAGGGAACATGTGTTTTTCTAGCAGTGACTGGAAAACTTAATCGGAACTCTGCATTTTCAACTATTACTGTATTTTTAACCAACACCCAACTGGCAGTTTTAAGGGATGCTCTCTCACTTTGTTTTCTTGGTATTTTCTTGCTTTGTTTAAATACCTTTAAAAGCAGATGAAATACCCTCTGTCACATGCCATAGCCAATGGCTGGGGGGATAAGGGAGATGTAGATTAAGGTTCAAGCACCAAACTAAGCTGAATAGGGATTTTAACATGAAAGGAGATTGGTGCACGAGTGCTTACAGATATTCCCTCTCCTTTGAGTCAGTTTTAGGTTTAGACATGATCGAGAAGTGCAAAGAATTTTCCCAGGCTGTAGTCAAAAAGGAAGAGGACTTCTTTGTCTGAGGGCCTGGTATGTCTATAGACATCAGCTACAGAGTCGCATCAGCACAACTCTATGAGGACTGAGGCAGGTGTAGCTGTTCTGGTAGTCAGCAGTGGTTTTGTTGCAATGAGATTAGGATATGCTCAGCATCTGTTTATGTTACAAATTATAGTGGAAAAGACATCTGATAATTTGAACTTGCTTTTGCATTTTCCTATAACAATGGTCTTCAAATTTTATTCGTAAGAGCCACATCTAAAAATTAGTATATTTTAAATCAGCAGATCTGATCACTAATTAACTCTTACATGTTAAAATTTCACACAGGAAGTCCTAATAAAAGTAAAAATAGGTAGTTTTTGGGAAAAAATAGCAATGTGAATGATCCAATAGTCTATGACCAGAAAGTCTGCTGACTAAATTTTCATAAAAATAAGTACAATCTGCATTAATTCATGAATGGAAGGTGCGAGAAGAATATTAATGAAAGAGAATACCTGATATTGTGAGTGGAGGGAGGTCATTAATAGTGATGACCACTTTGAGATTTCCCTAACTTTAGCTTTATTTAATACTCTGGTTTAAGAGCTCTGGTTTCTGGAGTGAAGTGGTAGTTTTTAATTAAACTCAGGCATATAGACATTTTTGTTTCATAAGTCCTTCTTGAGCTCACGAATAAGCATTTCTTTAAGGAGACACTGTGCTGCTATCAGGTAAATGAGAAGTGTGTTGGAAAAACCCAAACCAAGAAGGAAGCCAAGTTACATAAGCAGAACAGAAGAAGAAAAAAAAAAAAAAAAAAAAAAAAGAAAGCTTTAAACAAATGTTTGTCCTCCATGTAAAAGTTTGGTTGAATCAATCTTGTATGTTCCACTGCAGTAATGCCTCTTGGTGACAAGTTTATGAAAGTGGCATTTTTGTGGGAGCATATAATGTTTAATAATGTATCGATTTTATGTGGGATTCTAGGAATTATGCTTTTGTAACTTCACATACACCAAATGAACCTTGAGCAGGAAGTCCTGCGTTAGCCAGGGACTGATGAAATCAAACTGGAGGGGACTGATCCAAGGGGTTGAAGAGGTCATGCCATCACCTGGGCAAAGCTGTGAATGTCTCCCCCTTCATGGTATTCATGCAGGAATCAAGGGAAATGTGTAGAGGGAATGGTGGAAATCTTTGACATGCTGCTGGCTACTGCTGCTCGGTTTCGCATGATGAACCTTCAAGGGGAGGAATTTGTGTGCCTTAAGTCCATCATCCTGCTCAATTCTGGTAAGTATGAATGCATGGTCACAGAATATATGTCTGTACCGCTTGTATATGCCTTTATGCATAAATGTAATTAATTTTTCATTTCAGTTTTTGCATTCCCATAAGCAGCTGCTAGCTGGTGGGAATGTGGATGTGAGTTTCTGACTGTCAGACCTTTTAGATGCCCTGGTGGGAGGCTAGACTGCATTACAGAGATAAGCAGCATAATTTGGGGTATGTGTAGTAGTTGTATAAGTGTTATTTGGAATAGATACTCAAAAAAATATCTTCTGCAGATGCTTTTCTTCATCTATATAGCCTGTCTCCATAGGTAAAGGCCATTTAGGAAACACTATGTGCTTTGAAGCACAAGGCGTACATGACGTATAAGGAGAGGCTGAGAGAGCTGGGTTTGTTCATCCTGGAATGGGTCTCACTGCAGTCTTCAGAGAGCTGAGGAATGGGTTATGGAAAAGCGAAGCCCATACTCTTCTCAGAGGTGCACTAGGAAAGGACAAACTGCAATGGCAGGGTAAGGGAGACCCTGTCCACATGAACAGAATGAAAAATCTTCTCAGTGAGAGCACTGGAACATGTTGGCCAGAAAGACGGTAGGTTCTTTGTCTTTGCAGAGAATCAAAACTCAACTGGACAAAGCTCTGGGCAGCTTGATCCTGAGGTTACTGCTCTTTAAGAAGGAGTATGAACTAGGTGACCTCCAAGCCTCCAGTAACCTTTTTTTTTTTATTCTATAATTAAGCATGTAAATATACACAAAACTTACACAAAAGAAAAAGCAGATAAATAGACAATGAATTTTTTACTCTTGTGTTATCTGTATTATATATACATGATTAAACCAGCTGATCTCAAAATATTTTAAGCAAATGAACAAATTAAACAAATCTGACTTACTATGCTACATTTCATCTTTAATTGCAGCCTGCAATTGCATTCTAAAGCTTTGTGTGGGTTTAATTCACTGAGTGTACACAAACATTTATTTATTAAATCCTTGGACATCTGTTAGTCTCCTCACATGAGGCAGTACTATTTATTGCTTTTGGTGGGCTTCTATTTTCTCTGGTATTTTGCAACATCTCCTGATACATTATGCTGTACGAGTGTTTGTTAGTTTCTTCTCCTGATTCTTCCAGCTGCTGTTAATTTGTGCTATTTATTTTTTCATTTGGGGGGCTGGATGATTACATGAGTGCATGGTATGGGGTGGAATTAGCTCAAAGCTCAGCCTGGATCCCTACAGATCCTGAGCAATGAGGCATGGTGGAAGAGGAGGAAGAACCTGAGCTATAAATGTAAAGATATTTAAAACTAGGGTTTATCACGACAGAAAAGAATAGAGAATGTTCTCTTCTACAGTAATATGTAAAGATATATCACTATATGTAGTGAAACATGTAAAATTATATCCCTATATCCCTATATAACACCTGGCATGGCAGCACTGCAGTCTCTGGAACTCTGTTCTGGGCATAGCTTTGGGCACAGACCAAGAGGTTTGTCTTGTTTGCAGGGCACTGCTTCCTCTGTCTTGCTCCAATTTTGTTTTACAATACTGACATACAGAAAGAGCTGGAAAACCACCCGGTAGCTATTCAATTCAGGCTTGCTTTCAGTGTCAGAGCTTGAAAAGACCTTTGAGACTGTTAAAGTTCACTCTGCTAAGCCAATTTTCTGCACTCTAGTTCCAAAACTCTGCTTGTCTATGTATGTGTTTGATGGATAGCTGGAATTTCTTTTTTTGGGAAATTTCTGGTCTTTGCCCTGGGGCAGGAACAATCACCAGTGGGGGCAGAAGGGAAAACCAAAGGTTGTTTTTCTTGGCAGTTATTGACTGGCAATTGCCTGAAGTGTCTATATTTCTGGGAGGAGTTCTTTTTTTGATTTATCCTTTTTAATAGCTTGTGGACTAGATCCAGGTGAAAACCAATTTTTTTAACAATTTTTTTTTCTTTTGCTTGTTTCAAAGTTACAAAAATAAGAGGTATGTTTACAAAGGCACAATTGCATCCTCTGGCTGAAGTAAGCTGGTCGGGTGGTACCGTGGGTTTTCTCAATTGGATTGTGTTTTGTCAATAATAAAGAGACTTACCCCTGCAGGTGCCTGCAAAGGTATAAAGCCTGATATTGTCAGTAAGTATATACATAAGGGTGGTTAAGTGTCATTCAGTTGAGATAAGCCAGAGGAGCTGTTTCTCTTTGTTGAATTCATTTCAGTAAAATAACAATAATAGCCATAAAAAGCTTTGTGAGAAAAGAGGTGATATATCAAATTAAAAGCAACATTCATTACCAAAATACAGAGCTTTGACATGGTTTTCAGAACTTGTCCTGTGTTTGAGTTATCCGGTTTTTTTGGGGGGTTTTTTGGTTTTTTTTTTTTTTGAAGAACTGTCTCTCTCTAGAGCTCTCTTTCTCCCAGGGAGATACTACACTAACATTCACAAACACAAATTTGTATGTCTTTTTAGCACAGAAGTGCCAAAGTCATAAAATCTACTTGCAGGTTACAATAGCTCTGGGTGTCAGGTCCTTGAAGTACCAAGGTGATTTGAGGTTGTATGCCAAGATGGGAAAAAAAGTAAATTTTCCTGTCTGTTCAGATGCATGGCAAGATATTCTTATCTTCAAATCTGATGATACAGCTCCCCAGTTACAAGCAATTCAAAGAAGTCTATGTACGTATGTTAGCTTGTGTGTATGTGTGTATTTTTTTCTTAATATCACCAACTTGGTTGCATATTACTCTACATTTGAGTAATGGAATGGATCATAGTGATACGATCAGGAATGGATCATAGTAATACAGTCTGTTTAGAGTTATTGGCTCCACCCAGAAGCTTAAAAACCTGGTGTTGAATCCACCAGCTGCCTTTTAGCAGCACAGTGCTGTTGTGACTTGATTCACTTTGGCTGTATGATTCTATGTTCTTGTTGGCAACAAATACAAGATCAAACATGCAAAATAGTTTATAATTTTCCATTTAGAAAGCTGATGTGCTTCATGCACACAAGAATTGCTACTGGCAAAATCTCTCGTTCTTGTGACTGTTTTATAGGACATGTAGAGGGGAAGTTGGAGGGGAAGTTGGAGGGTATTTTGATTTCTAGAAAAATTTCTTTCTGATATATATCTTCAAGATGCTCGGTTTCAGCAGTTAGCACTGTAAAATGGTTGGATTTACACATGTTGCTTTGGACATAGTTTTTAAAGGGGAGTTTGGGTTTGCAGGAGAAGGAGCACACTTTTCAAGTCTTTTGCTTGGCTGGGGGATCTTTGTTGAGGCTAGTGTGCATAAAGAAACCTTGATATTTTTTACTTGTTTTGTGGTAACGTATTATTCAATTCTAGACTGACTATCGAATGATCCAAATCAAACATCAAACAGCAGAGAAAATGAAAAAAAAATACTGAAAGCCTGGGCTGGTTAGTATGTATTGCAGAGCTTTCAAGTGACAACAGCATCTTCTCAAGATTTCAGAGCTGAGTGACCAAGAGAAGGCTGCAGCCCGCAGGTTGGTCAAGCTGCAGTCTGCAGTTGTCACCCACCACCTGGCCCAGACCTAGGATGGACCCTAGTGGAGAAGAGGCATCATCTTCCACCTCCTGCTTTGCCCACAGTGACCAAATCCAATCTCCAGGGTCATCCAGACCAGTGACCTGGCCGACAAGCCGGAGGGTTCATGCACAACTGAAGAGGCCAGGCACAAGGTGTACCTTGCACAGTCTGACTCCATCAAAGTAATTTTTTTTCTGTGGTTTGTTTGTTTGTTTTTCTTCTTCTTTCTCCAGGTGTGTACACTTTTCTTTCCAGCACCTTGAAATCTCTGGAAGAGAGAGACTATATTCACCGGGTTCTGGACAAAATCACAGACACACTGATACACCTAATGGCTAAGTCGGGTCTTTCTCTGCAGCAGCAGCACAGACGACTGGCTCAGCTCCTCCTCATCCTCTCTCACATCAGACACATGAGGTGAGAGCAAGCATGCAGTCAGCCCTCCTGCACTGGTCCTGTGCTGGGGAGGTTTCACAAATGCACATACAAAGTTTTCCTTCACGGGTGGGCGCAGACTGTGTGTAGAGCTGTGTCACAGTACCTAAAATAGGAGTCTGTGGCCTAGGCTACCTTTTAGGCAAAAAACAGAAAAAGAGCCACCTTTAGAAGGCAACTTGCTCATAGGCAGTCTGAAATGTTCTTTGATGGTGCCTTCTTCAGCTAGCTGTAGCAGGAGCATCCAGCAACTGCACTGTTAGTTGTTTTGTACAAGGGGGAATTTATATGAACCTAACAAATATTACTAGCTGATAGCATTTTTCCCCCATACCATAGTTGGAAAGTAACTTTTCTCCTGTTACCACCCACAGCAACAAAGGAATGGAGCACCTGTACAATATGAAGTGTAAAAATGTAGTTCCACTCTACGATCTGTTGCTGGAGATGCTGGATGCTCACCGCCTGCATGCCCCAGCAGCCAGGAGTGCTGCACCAATGGAAGAGGAGAGCCGGAGCCAGCTGACAACTGCACCAGCTTCATCTCATTCCTTGCAGTCTTTCTACATAAATGGCAAAGAGGAAGAGAATATGCAGAATACAGTATAAACAGAAGTCAGCGTATAGAATGGTATGAGAAACCCAGCAGCGTACTACCTAGCTCCTGCTTCATTTTGTCTATAGTGCCACCTCTGTAAACACTCCAATGACAACAGTCACCTGCATTTTCCATTTGAGTGTTTGGCAAGCGCTTGCCTAAATTGATTGCTTCTCCTAAATGGAAGACATTTCATTGCTATGGACAGCCAGCAAGAACTGTCAGGCTAAGTTGATTTAAAATTCGCAGTGTTTTTATTTAATTTTGCTTGTAAATTGGGTAAGTCCTAATTTAAACTGAACATTCATCTTACTATAAATTAATAGGCCATACCACCAATGCATATTGGTATCTTTAGGTATGGTAGTAGCCTTTGTTGATATCCACCGCAAATTCTGAGCTTGCCTAATCCTTTACTTGCTTGAATTTTGAAGCAGCTTAGAAGAGATTCTGGATGACTTTTGGGGTGCAAGTAAGTGGAAAGTTGCTTGGCATCTCAGCATGCCATAGTGAAACTGCACTGCTAGTGACTGCCTTGGTAGGTTACGTAGATTCCCACCTCTTCTCTTCCTACAGTAGAAAGGAACCCTGTCTAAGAATAATACTGTTTTACCTTGCTGGCTTACATAAGCAGACAACTCCCTCTCAAGTTCACACTGACCAAACTCTTAGATGCCGTATGATATTCTTTAGCTGAATTGCATTGCATGAATCTTCTCTTGTCTGATCCCACACGGCTAAACTGTTGTATTGTTTGGCCATATATAAATCAAGGGCAACATGGCAAGCAGTGGTAACATAGATGATTACTCTCAAATCAGACTAGATGATTAAAAAATCATGAGGTCTTAAAACAACAGAAAAACTTCTCTCACACATGGCATGGTTGAGCACTGTATTATAAAAGACTCCCTTTGTCTTTACCTTTTTTGTGCTACAAACCAAGGGGTGAGAATGCCAGTGCAAGACTGGCACAGCAGGGTGGGATGGTCCCATCTCACTCAGTAGCATGTGGCCTAGCTGTGAATGGGAGGCTGGCATCGCAGCCAGAGCAGTTGGCTTTGCATTGCTGGGGCTTTCTTTGGCTTTCATTGGGCCATGCTCAGAATCACTGTTAAGAGCCAGCTCACCTGTGACACCAGAACTGGGCAGTGAGACTCAAACATGGTGCAGACTCTGGGACTGCATGTTGAGAAAGAGAAATTTGGTCTTCTCCGTGCGTTTGATTTTCATAAGGATCAGTCAGGTTCATCAGACCAACTATAAATGTACAAAAGGTCCACTGACATGAAGAGTTTCTGCAAGGAATGAAGGAGAGAGACTGAAGAAACACAGACTCTGTGCTACTAAAAGTAGGAGTCAGTGCTGCTGTTTGACTGCCTCTATGGTAGAAAATTAAATTTGCCAGGGAACATTGCTGGGTGCTGGAATGTGATTGTTACATATGCCAGGGATATTTTACTAGTCTAATGATGAACTTGGCCTGTGCTATCTGCACTTCTGGTTTACAGGTGCACTTTGGGAGTTGGTATGGACCAGGGACTATTCCAGTAGCTGGCTGGAAGTGACCACACTGCCAGTAAGGATGTCTCATAGCATACGTGTGGGCTGCTCCACAGCAGCTGGCCACAGTGCTAGAGAAGGGTTCAGGGATGCTTCTTTTACTGCTATAGTTGAAACCTTTATGTTAGATTATGTTGATTGGAAAATCCTGTAGTAACTAAATATAGGAAATAGTGCAACTAATGCTGTACAGGAGAGCCTATGTCTCACTATGCTGTCACACAAGTGGAGTCTTTGTGCAGTGGGATTGATTTACAGACCAGTTGTGAAGGCAGCAAGGCATAGGACAAGTTTCTGCTCCAAGTCAAGGATTGGATTATTTAGTGAATGTACATAATGATGTCTGTCACAGCTTCATGTATATATCCAAAGATATCTGCGGTTTAAGCCTTTGAAAACTGTGCAAGCCTAAACATGTGAAGCAGTCACTGTAAGAAGTTCATAGGCCTTTTATTGATGCATGTTATAGTGTCATTTTTTTTTTTTCTGAATGTGCTCAAGAATTTGGGGTTTTTTTGTATATTCAGTAAGAGTGTGTGTGCATCAGTTTGGTACCTAAAGGCTTTTGCAGTGCTCCTAAATGCCTTGAAAGAAAATGCAATTTTTGTTTTGTTTAGTAGCTGGTTTTCAAATGTGTTAGAAAATTACAAAATCCTCTGAAATGAGTGCAGGCTTAGATCTGAATGGAGCACGGGAATCCTTGTAATTATGCTTATGTGCTTACACCATCATCATTCCCTTGTAGCCCAGTGTGTTTCATAGCTGCTCTTTAAATATTGTATGTATGTGCCACTTGGTGCTGCTCACAAACACTCAAATCAACCTCATAAACTGCAAGACAAATTGGTTGAAATGAAAACCTCCCTTCCTACATCCCAGAGCAGTTCATTGTATTAATCCAAGTGCAATTTTGACCTAGAGGGGGAAAAAAAAAAAAAAAGTAGTTTGTGGAGATCAATGGAGTTCAGGGGGATCAGATTCTGACAGTACTTACATAGGGCAAGTACCACCACACTGCAGATTTTCCCAGAGAAGCTGGATAAGGGTGATTTAAAGTGGTAGACAGCAGATAAAAGGGTATTGTTATTTATCTTGGAACATAAGGAATAATCATCAGCTCACAAACTTAATTATGAATGCTTTCCTAGGCTCAGCCCTTGCAAGGATTTATTTAGATTCAGCCAGTACTCCCATGGTTATGGTGACAACAGTAATGGGGCCTGAGATCAAAGAGTGATTCCCAGTAATCATCTACCTTAGGGCAGTTTCAGGATCTGTCATTAACTTGTTAACGAGATTTTAATTAAAGCAGCACCTTAATGAATATAGCAACCTTCCCATAGTTATTTATCTATAAAGATGATTGTTCACACAGCAGACAGCTGAATGTAGCTACTCAATTGATAAAACGAAATCTAAGATACGAAAATGGCAATTTGTTTTCACATATAATTCTGAATTATGCTCTTGTGTATGCAAACAATTGTGCCTGACATTTGTTAATTTTTATTTCACAGGATGCTATTATATGTGTGTGTGTGTGTATATATATAGATATATATATATATACTTTATATTTGCAGCTGACAAACCAGTACTACCTGAATAGCTGGTGCTGGATATTAAATAAAAATACATAGCATGTTAAAAACCATAAAAATTAAAGAAAACTATTCAAGGCAGCTAATTATACTTTTACCAAAACATTCATAGTAATGTCTCTGGAGAGCTAATGACAGAATTATTTTATAATGTTTATACATGGATTTTTTTAAAAAAATATAAATTAAAAAAAAACCAACACAAACAAAAAAAGCCAAACCAAAACACCACTTCCCCCCCAGAAACATAGGCAATGTAATACCAGCACAAGCCAAACAGAAATAGACCAGCTGAACTTGCTTTGCTTGAGAATATTATTGTTACTGAACAATTACAAAAAGCTTGGGAGAGGAGGAGATAGGGTGACCTGTAGCACTTAGTGGTGTTTGAGTTTCCAAAAGTCTGTGAGAGCTACTCTAGCTTACAGTGGTTCAAGCCATGTCTCAACATTGTAGACTTTGCCTCAGGTAAAACTCCCCATTGGGATAGCAGGATTTCTACTGGGAAACTAATTTCATGGGAATTTCTTGGTGTGTGTGTTTGTGATAAATTTACTGGTATGTTTCAGTGACATATTTTGATGATTTTTCTCCTTCTGTATACTGAGGGGTTTTATAATTAAAAAAAATGTATTTAAAGAAATGATCTGAACTGAGCTCCCAAGGGTATAGAAAGGCTGTCAGCAATTCACTGGACTTAAATTGAAAACAAAAGAAAACAAAAGAAAACCCAATCCACCCTCTTCATCCAAGCCATGGTTTGTATCAGAGCCTCCATCCATTTCAGCTAATGCTGACTGACTCCTTAATAGTTGTGCCAAAGGTTTAAAATTAAATAAATTACCAGCAAAGCAAAATTCTGCCTCACTAGGGCCTTAATCATATCACAGGCTTTTGGTAGGAACACAGCAAGCCTCTCCTGTGTATATAATATCCTGCTTTAAAATTAAAATGCAACCCAACCTAAAGCTAATGGGATTTTATATATAAATTATTCTCAGCTGATCTTATGCGAAGTGCATTTCTTATTTCGAATAGATGGCTATTTTCAATGCTATCTACAACCATAACAGAGGTTTACAGACAGAAATTCAACACACAAAATAATTGTGCTAATGATGGTATCATAGTAGAAACCAGTCTTTGCTGTCACCTGCAACTATAGCATCATCTCAAACTGATCTGAGAATTTAAAACTAATATTTCCCTAATGTTAATGTTCTGCCTTTCTACTTGCAACTCCCATTCATCTTTCAAATGTAGATAGTCTTACATCCTGAAAGTTGTTTTCAAAGTGATTGTTACCTAAAAGGGTATTCAGTTTTGCACTGTGTTTAAAAAAAAACCACAAAACTTAAAAAAAAATTAATCTTTTACATTCAAATGTGCCTAAAGAAACAAACAAAAAAGTTAAAAAAAAAGTATATGCTGCCATCTTGCAAATTAATATGCTCTGTAGTCCTGTGTGCCTCTAAGTAGAAGTCTTTCCCTTCAGAAAATGACCATTGCATTAACAAGCCACTTTATGTATCACCTTATTGTATATATGATAAAACTAAAGCTTTTGTGTGCACTCTGTAGTCTGTCAATGAAAAGTCCTTTCTTTGGTATAGTCTCAGCTGCCATAATGTATTTGTTGAAGTATTCTGTACTTTCATTGATGCATATAAAATTATTGATGTCTTCATTTTGGTGAGGTTTGTTTTTTTTTCTTTGTTTTGCACCTAAAAAAGTCTAAATGAGAAATACAGTAGGCTACCTGATTGGTGCAAGATTTATATCAATGTATTTGGTGTTGAAAATAAAGAATTAACCAGAGCACTTTGATTCATTAGTTACCTTTTGTATAGTTTTAAAAATGCACTTCTCTACTAATTGTTTTCCAGTAAACAGAGCAATGGCACCCTGTTATTAACAGAGACAGACACAGACTGTTTCTGTCTATCTAACTGAAAGATGTTTCTTAGTTTCTTCATCTTTCCTAAAAAGCATCAGAGTGGCCATATTTGAGCTGACAATGTGTTAGGTCTACTCTATTCCTAATGACACCAGGGAAGTCACTGAAGTATTTAGTACTTTATATGCTTTAATGTGCTTAGTATTTTATAAGCTTTACCTTCCTTATTTTGGCTTGTGAAACAGATTATGGTGTACGAGACCATAATTTACATGTGTAAATGTAGCCTTTTGTAGTTTACTGCCACTTACCATGAATTAGGTAGTATCAAGAGAAACAGCACTTCTTCCCCAAGTGAAAATGAGTTCTCATGGGAAAAAACTGTCTTGACTAAGTTCTTAGGAAGGCGTTGAAAATAAATGAAAGATACTTCTACTGACAAAACACCACTTTGAACTGAACCATATCCTGTTGAATACTCTCAAAATCTCCAAGAATCAAAGCAGTCATCTATAGCATTTACATACATTTGTAGGTATTTCAATACTTACATACATAAATCGGTAATATAGAGAGAATATGGCCCCTGTGTTGGCTTCTGTGCTGTGCTGGTTTTACTTGGGACTATTTGCTCATAGGTTCTTCTGGTTTCCTACATGAATATATACATAAAAGCTCTTTATGTGATGGTTCACTGTACATCATTTACAAGGAAAAAAAATGGTAAGATTACCACCTTAATTCTAACTCTGACCTCAATGATTAAGACAAGACACCTCAATGATTAAGACACACCATGCCCATGTGAAACTTCACCCTATAGCTTGTCAAATATGAGAGCAAATAGCTTATTCAGACTTCAAAAGACTGATTGGAACTCTTGGGATTTGGTAAGTGCCAAGTGAAACCGAGAGATGGTTCCGAATTATATGACTATTTTGCAACAGGCTTTCATGACAAAACACTTGACTGAGAGTTCCTACTTTGGCCACAAAGGACAATAGTAATGTACTAATTGCAGATGTACATGTGCTCAAAATAATAAAATCTTTTTTCAATGCTGACTCAAAGTGCTGAAAACATTCAATGACTTCATACATTTATTTACCCAAAAGTATAAATGAGCACAGAGGTCCAACGCTCTTATGGTTTGTGGAGAACTGATTTAACATGGCAGCTGCTACATGATACTGAACTCATAGTCTTAACCCAGAAAAGCTGCTGGACAGCACAATACTACAAAATCAAAGATGTGACAGTCCCAAATTAAAAACACTAACAGCTAAAATCTGAGCATACTTACACCTGAAAAAATTGTAACAATTTGAATGGGTAAAGCATTGCACAATGCCTGAGATTAGGCAGTCTTTGGCCCTCTCTTTCCAGAGTGCAACGTAACCACACAGCATCACAATATATCTCAGCTGGGAAGGTACCTCTGAAGATTGCCTAGTCCAATTCCTGGCTAAGAGCTGGGTCACCTACTAAACATTGCTCAGGGCTGTGTACAATCAAGTTGTAAATAGTCACAAAAGGAGACTCTACCACCTCTCTGTGCAACCTGTTCCAGTGTTTGACAAGCCTCATATTAAAAAAAAAAAAAAAATGTTTTCCTGTGGTCAGATGCAATTTCATGTGGTCTTAAGTTGTGCCTGTTGCCTCTTGCCCTGTCAGTGGGCATGACTGGACAGAGTTTCTTTTTTTTCATTCCCTTTCTTCATGTGTCTTCTGTGATGGAAGAAGGCAGATGAGCACCTTGCTCAGACCGCTAGAGGAGGAATCACCAGGAAAAGGGCCTCTGCAGCCAGGGGCTGGGTACATTTCCACAGGCTTGAGCCACTTGGGACTCCAGCTTCATTCCTGAGTTCTTACATCTTCTGGTTGAAGTAATTTGAGAAATTGTGCAGCAAAGACATACCTTTCTATTTTCTTGCAACTCTTGCAGCTGAAACTCCTGGCTCAGGCCCATCACTCTCACTTCACTCACACCAGGAACACCACCTCACAGAGCAGCTGCTTATCCCTTGAGGGAGCCCATATACCTGCACACAGTCATATGAATTAAGCACTCACCCACCCCATCCAACACCCCCCACTTTCTCTCCTAACATCTACGTGATGCATGTCTTGTCCCAGCATATTTTATTCTATATAAATGATTAGAAAGGTAGAACATCACCTAAGTACCTATCTTACCTGTTTTTCCTGTTCAGTTAATTTAGGTAATCCCCTTGTTCCTCAGTGACAACAGCTTCTTCATGGCCTACAATTTGCTCTGTCAGTGAGAACAACCACTCTTGTTTAAGGGCCTCGTGGTCACACATTCTTCAAAATTATACCTACCTAATGAATCAGATGTTTCTTAGTCTGGAAAAGTCTCACATCTCCTTCCTCTACATTGCACTGCTTGTCTCCACTGCCCAGCCAGTGGGAGAGGAGAGGAAAATCCAAACATGTAACATAATACTCAGGAGTATTCTCACATAGAAAGAATGCCCACTGAAAGGCCCAGCGTACATGGTTTTTCTTATGCACAGTAAGGTTCCAATTACTACCATTCACCATGGCATCCTGCAGACACAGAGGCTCAAGTGTAAAAATGTCCATGAGGTCTTCAGAAAAATTGTCCATCAAAATAATAACATTTGGCACTTATCTCAGCAAGGTGCAAGGCTAACTAGCTCTCATGGCCCTGTAAGATTATTGTGTTACAGTATTCAGGAGTCACCCTGCTAATGTCTTCATTTCTGCAGGCACACAAGTTATATAAAATTTATCTCCTATTGCTCTCCATACCTCCACAGTTGTACAGTCCTCTAATGTGTTACCATTTTAAACAGATGAAAAATGTGCATATGAGGAAAGGTTGTGCTTTCAGGATTATTTTTTTTTCAGCCAAATTTTGCAACACATGCTTGGGACTGTAAGATAATTAGCTCCTATACAAAGATTTAGTTCTCTTTCTAAGACAGAAAGATTTACTTGACAGATTTTTTATTTTTCACTCACCGCCTGAGAATGGATGTCACTATGGAAAGGTGAAACAAATATGCTATGCCACAGAGGTAAGTAAAAAGTGCTACCCACTTTGCAGTGAGAGTCACAATACAACACATAAAAACTTAAAAGTTTAAGCAGTCATATGAAAACAGAGGAGTTTGACATCCAGTCTGCCTTTGCAGGATTATTTTTTCTTATGCTAAATCTGAAAATAAAAGAAACTTCAGCTCCAAAATGTCATGTTTGTATCTACCTATATCAAGCAAAATGCTACAGCATCATGCTTTCTTTCAGTACTTCTCTTTCCCCTTGTTCCCACAGTCTGCACACCTGGATGAAAAATGCTTCAAATTTAGCAACAGAGTAAAAATTGCAACCATGTGTTTTAACCTGGGGCTCAATGGTCAGGAGACCCTCTCAGACAATAAATGAATTATTTATAAAGAGAATACTACAGACAGGAATGTCTCATTCCTTGGATAGGCTTGTGAACACTCACATAAAAAAATGGGCTCTTGTAGATTTGCTTCCAGCTGTCTTTTAAAACATCCTTTCTAAAAACAATGCAATGAAACACCCCACAACTACAACATCAAGAACAGCAGTCTCCCTGGAATTACAGCATGCCTCAAAAAGCAAAGAGTCTGATCTGAGTAATCCTTGTGCAAACTGCATCCACATCTGCATCATCCCTGCCACAGAAAATCTCAGTGGCTTACCTCTCCTTCCCCAAGGCCATCTCTGATACAAGAAATGGACAATACATTCCTAAAGCCTTCTCCTTCTTCCGAAAATCAAATGTGCCACAGTTTTATTCAGAACTCATGGTGGTCTAATCCATTTGCTATGCCTCAGGTCTTTAGATGGATTTTTTTTTTTTCTGAACCACAGAGTTTTGATCAGTTCATTTTTTGAATGATATGTTAAGTGGCACAAAGCAATAGAAGTCACAGCTTCCAGTTCCTGTCTGGTTTTAGAACAGTCATTTAATATCATTCTGATTTCTATCATTTAACCAGGTCTTAGCCTATGACAAGTCTTCACTGCTTAAGATTACAGCTATTAATTTCCTTTCACAAATTTTTAATCTACTGTTTTTTGGGAAGACAAGTTAGTTCTCTAGATAATTCCTATTTATTTCTTTGTTGAGGAATATTAATAGAATATTCCAATGTTCTTTATATTATTGAAGCAAGCATAGCTTCTACCAAATACAGGTTTCACTCCTATGTCCCTCTAGGTCTAATTATAGCCAAATAAGTGCAACAACAACAGAACTCAGTCGGCTATAGTGCATTTCACATCATTGCTGCAGAGGTTAAAACAACCAGCCAGTACCTCCACTAGTTCCCTTGCATAGGGAAATCTGTGAATGTAAGACACCCCTTCTTCCTTGAAAGCCAAAAGACAAATGACTCCCTCCCTCCAGCTTCCCTTCCCCCCTCAAATTAAGCAAACACAGGTTTAGATTAACTGACTGCTGCAAGAGTTATTTATAGCCAGACCACCCAGTTTAAACACAAACCTCGACATGGACCTTCCTGCTCTTTTCCTTTCCAAACTGCTTTAAACACCAAATAAAATGCAGGAAGTACAAGTAAGTAAGAAGATCAATGCTTTCTCCTTCTCTTACTTAAAAATCTGCATTTCTTCTCCTCGACTTTGTTCTTTTTTGCCAGAATCCCACTACATTTTTTAAATCCTGAGAGCATATGTCATTGGAAGACTGTGAGCAACCAGTTTCTGTTATGGCTTTGAACATGCACAGCCATGCACTCAGATGCACATGATGGTGATGAGCATGTTGAGAGATGCTAATGTGTTGTAAACACAATTCTCAACCTCAAATACCATAAGACTCTGAGAGACAAGGATGACTGTTCATAAAAAAATCCCAGCATCTTTGTCCTTATTCAATAATCAGCTGTAGAAGAAAGTTCTAAGGAAAGAGTAAGTGACACTGCAGGTGTTCACAGCATATGCAGCAGAGCTGGAAGGGTGGCAAACTCGTGGTGTGAAACTATTGATCTGTTGCAGAATGAAGCTGTTACTGCTGCTGGAACAGAGGGGAGGATAGGCAAAGGGTATCATGCACACAGCTGTGAGGAATAAGGGTACACTATTTCTGTCATCTTAAGATCATTTGTGCTCCTAACACCGTCAGACATCTCTAAATATTACTTTGCCCTCAGATTTTGCAAAGCAAAACTCCACCAAGTTCAAGGCAAATGGTGCTCATTATTTTCTGCTATTATCATTATAAGTGCCTTCATCTTATCTCTCAGTCTGGAGTCACTGAGCAACCAGTTCCCACTATGCCTTTAAACACCCAACAGTTATGAGGTGACTACAGGTCAGTAAGCAGGGGTCAGTTGCAAGATGCATCAAGCTGTGGGGATCATTACATCTCCACAGCAGCTATCGCTAGAGAAAACGGGGAAAATACAATGCAGTAATGAATGGCATTTACCCAAGATGCAGAATCTACTTTTTCTATGCTTGAACAAGTGCACTCAACACAGACACAGAGTTCAGCAGCTGCTGTACTTCTTTTCCCCATGTCTTGCAGCCAAGGCTCAAGGCACATTACCAGAAATCAGACACTTGTCTTTGCAGAGGCCAAGTAGGTGATACGCAGGCTTAGACAGTGATGGGTTGCAGGCTTAGCACAGAGACAGGCTATCTCAGACTCTAACTTGGGTATTTCTTAAAAAGCTTGCCCACACCCAAGTCCTTTGTGACAGAGCCCCAGGAAGAGACAGACAGTGAGAGCAGACTGACATTATTAGGATGAGATAGATGCCTAGGCTGCAAACCTGGTTAGTGCCACTGACTACAATGCTTGACAGCTGTCTGTGTGTGGTGTCCCTCCTCTCCCCCCCCAGTTGTCCCATTTACTCTGGTTCATGCTGTGATGATCAATGCATATGTCAATGTCACATTAGGGTTTGCAACTCAAGCGAGATCTTCAAGTCAACAGTGCTCTTGGGATGGTGACTGTTTCAACAGGATCCCGTGAAGTGCCTGATTCTGTTTTCACTGTTTTTAGGATCAAGATCTAGCTCTGCAGAATCCCATTTAAAGTCATAATGGAATTGGTTCAGGGCCAGGAAATTCCTTTTGTTGAAGCCTATTGCTCAAATCACTTTAACGAGTCAGATGCTGATTTTATCGAGTCCAGATTCAAAGTCCTGAAAGTAAGAAGTCCAAAGTGACACTCAAGGGATCCTCTAACCCGCTGGCACACAGTGCCCACAATTGCCTTGAGATATCATATTATGGACTGACATTTCTATCCTTGAAGATATGGGAGCTTTAGAATTTACAAACAGGAGTTTTTCCTGTCTATGATATTTTCCTGATGTATGTTCTATCACTTTCTGTGCTGTAGAGAGTTTGCTGTTTACTGGGAGGATTCTGCCTGAGCAGATCATTCAGGTCAAAAGAAAGTTCTCCTTTATTTCTCTTTCAAATTAACAGACACTGAAGCTACAGCTAGCTCTATGGCTAGAGTTCAGAGCCTGATGCTTTGCTGTAAAACATCTGAAAGGAAGCAAGGTATAGCAAGGCATAGCAGATACACTCTGCCCTCTAGTTCATCAACAAGAAAGAGGTGTGACAGTGCATGTGTGACCTGTAGGTAATAATCAGCCAAAATCAGAGCTAATTCAAAAGGGCTACTGACACTTTATGATATGACCTTCCAAATCCTTGACTTTCAATTAATTACCATAGCTGCTTTTCCCCCTTAGACTTAACTCTATTTAAGGGATTAATTAAGAGAAGTTCCTATGGTTTCACATCAGTTTTCTCCAGCCTGTTTGACCAGTTTAACCTCCTAGACTTAAAACTCCAAGAGGTGAGAAAAATTAAAGGGGCATGACCATCATGAAGAAGACTAAGTCATTCCCCTCCACCACTTCATTTTAGTGGTTGCTTCCCAAAACTCCCCTGGGAGCTTTAGTGAGGTGTTCAAATTCTGCTTGTTTTCTGCCCAAAAAAGGCCGTTCTTCCCTAGGTCTCAATGCACGGGGGAAGACATCAGACAAACAAGGGAAGCAGGGGATACAGACTGGCAAAATAGCTGGAAAAATGTAAATATCAGATTGCAATTCAAAGCATGCCAGGTGCTATCCTGTATACTTTTGATATTAAAATTGATAAATTGCATCTGACATAATCCAAATTGAACTATCTTCCTTGAACTTCCTGATCCCTCCTAAATAAGTCCTTTCAAACCTCCCCACCTCTTTCTCTGTTTCTAAATAGTGTAAGATATGAAGAGAGGTCTCACCTGTTACTTTATGCCTGGTCCCTTCAACACACTGCTGTCTCATAGGTTGATACTCACAGGATATCTACTACTCTTTAGATAACATCTACTTCCATGAGGTCCAACAGCTGGCTGGAAAATGGGAGACAAAGTCAGGACGAGATCCTTGTTTCTCACTAAATTAGTCCTTTTACAATGTTTTCTTCTAAAGGAGAACAAAAGCATCTTCTAAAAGAGAACAGAAAATTAACGACCAAAACCAGAGGCTTGCTGATGAAAAGCTGTCTAAAGCATGGAGAGATCTGGACTCACTGAGCAAACTACCATATTATTCAGAAAAGGCGTGCTGATTTCCACCGACGAAATTACATCACCAAAGAGAACTGTATCAGAAAGAGCAGTTTTATGGAATTTGCCAGGCCTGTTCAAAGCAAGAGCTCATCGTTGCACCCTAAAACTGCATTTCTAATCTTTGTCTTCTCAGAATCAGTGATTATGGACACTAAGCCTTGAAAGGAATACATACTTTTATCAGTCCAAGTGTGGATCTCAGACCTTTAACATTGTTAACATGCAGAATCCTTTTAAGAAAAATGTTAACATCACACTTATCTGGAAAGGAAGCTTTACTTTGGCTCCTTCAAATGCTGGAGTTCAGCCTGTGGTACCTCTGATCACCTACCTCTGATCACCCTCCCTACATACCAGCTCAAATGATGATATCTCAAAAAAGTAATCCTACATAACAGCAACTGATGTGCTTGCATTTTCTTCTGGCTTTTTAATTTCTGTTACATAGGACAATATATTCAAAGTAAAAACAGTTAGCTCACAGGAAAAATTTACATCGTGTGCCGTGGCTTACAACTAAAACTTATTAAAGAACAGTAACGTAGAGACATGCTCTGTATTTTTTCAAAATCAAAAAGAATCTGGTTTTGGTTGAGTTCTGAGTGACAAACTGGACAAATGGTATGTGCTACTGCTCAAAGTTTTCTGCAGTATTTCTAGAAAATTTATAAGTTTTCACCTCTTCTGGGTTTTTTTTTCTGCTCTTTATGCTTATGTTTTAGGCACATTCCACTAGACTAATCAGTGGTATAGCCTAACCATCTATCTTGGTATTAAGCTTTAATATGGAGAATATTAAAGAAGTTTCTAACACACCCACAGGAAAAAAACTGCGTCATTGCAGACTGGTACAACCTCAGTTGCCAAAGGCTGTACTTGAATGAATACAAACACACACACACAGGAACAACACAGGGTGAGAATGAACATCAAGAATAAACTTGAGGAAAAACCCCTTCCATCTTACATGATACTTTCTCATGTATATTATAATTTGTCAAATTCTCCAGATCTTCTAATTCAAACATGCATCTAAAACAATTAATTTGTTATAGCATTTTTTAATTATTTTTAGAAGTGCAGCATATGTACCTCTTCTAATTTTTACACCATACATCTCTCATTCTAAACTTAGAGGTTTCCATAGTTGTCATTAAAAAGCACGTAGACAAAATATTTTATGGTATCTATAATAAATGCAAAGAAATCAATACAAACAAAACTTTGCTTAGCAAACTGTACATACATAAATATGTTCTTTGTTTTTCAACTTGACATTCAACATTTGTCCTCATAAAATCTTTTGTGATCTTATTTATTACACCCATTTTTTTTTAATCTTAAAAAAGTGCTTCTCAGATTTACATCTTGTGCATCCAAAGCAGAAGTTAGAACACCATGCCCAGAACAGAAACCACAGGGAATAATACATTGCCATACAAGATCCTTTAAAACTGTTATGTTACAACTGCTCTAAAATTTCTTTAGCATTCTTTATTTTGCATTACTGTAGATACTGAGGGGGTATTTAACAAAGACTAGGCAATAGCTCATAAAGAGCAGCACACAGAAAAGGATCTACAGTATCAAGTCCTCAGCTATGCATAGTACAGGGCAATGACCTGGATATAAAGTGGCTAAAAGATCCAGAATGCTGGAGGGAAGGACATTTCCCTCACACACATCACATTCTCCTTAGTACCCAGGATGTGAGCATTAAAACAACGTTACTCAGGTAATACCTTGTGCAGTCTGATGCTGATATACTGATGCTTTACTAGCTGAGTAGCCAGCAGAGAACGCTATGGACGCAGCAGTGGCTACAGCAGGTAGGTAAAGCTGCCACACTGAATCCTGTCACCCAGGATTTTTAAAAAAACCACCCTGCCTCCCAGCTAGCACTCCAGCAAGGTCCCCGCTGTCTTGCAGGTCTCCTTCATAACGGAGGTGGACCATTCATGTATTTTAGCATGGGGTGGAAAGAGCGGGCAAAGTTGTTGGCCATGGTACAGCTGTAGTCCTCCTTGGTCATTGGCACCAGGCAAGCCAGCCCGATCAGGAGCAGCAAGAGGAGCTGAAGTGGCAGAGCAGCTCTGAGGACTCTGAGGAAGAAAGATGGGCGCTGCCGTGCTGGCCCAGCCTCAGAAGGGGAGAAACCTGAGCCACCTCTTGTGGACCTGAGAAAAAAGGATGGACAGGTGAATACAGCACAACACTACTGCGGGAGAGGCTGCCCCCAGCCACACAGCTGTCCCTAAAGGCTGGTTTAAAAGTCGTACATACTTCAACTAGCAACTGCAGAGGCATTTTTTACTGAACATGCTATTTGCCTCACACTCTTAACAGACCCTGCATTTCTAGGCTGAGTAGGAAAACGCCAAATGCTCACAATAAAATGGGCATTGTGACCCCACAGCCCCTTAATCAATTATGAGGAAGATTCTCCACTTAAAGCACTGTGCTCTAGAGAGGGGAAAATAAAAGGTGGGCTACACTTGTCACATGTTCAATGCACACTGTCCAAAAAGGGAGCCTCCTTGTTTAAAAGGGCAGTTGTGTTTCATTTTCAGAAGGTTCTACATTTATATATAGCACCCACAGGGATAAATGCATTAAGATTTACTTTTATCAATCTTCCATTAATGCACAAATATGCAGGCAAAGGAGAGTGATTTTCTCCAAAGTACATTGTATTTTGAATCTTGCACTGAATCAGCAGTTAGAATCTATTTGTTTAATTGACTTGACACCATCAGCTTCTGAGTGAATTTATTCCTTGTGTCTACGGTTCTAACTTGAAATGGCAGATATCTATCACAGATCTATGGCAGAGATGAGACCAATTGCAAGTATTTCCAAAAGTATATTTCAAACTAAGCACAAAAATCCAATGTTCTCAAACGAAGGATAAAGAGACAAAGAGATTTCACACTTTCATTTTGACTGAAATGATCAGAGCTCTAATGTACAGGTGACAGGTTTTGAGGTAAGGGAATGATTGAAAAGAGTAATTATGCAAGTTAAAATTTGATGCTCTCAGTGTGTGCTAATTAAATGACATGGGAAAGTATTGTCTTTTAACACTAGCCACAGATGGAAGAACTTAGAGCCTTCAAATAATTTGCTTCAAGAACCCTTTCATTAAGACACAAGGTCATGAATTTTGCCTTAGACATATTACTATAAAACATCCATATGACTGCAATGATTATAAAGCCCCAGAAAATCTATGGTTTGCTTGGGTTTAAGTGACTGAAATACTTATAAAAATGGATTGAGCCTCAACTTGAAGGTGTGGGAGAATAGGCTTGTTGGCTGTAGCCAAATCCTCCCCAGTAAAGCAAATAGGGAGAGATGCTTTCTTAGTGTCTTCTTGCCTTCCCCTAGTCCTTTTGATCCTGTCTCCCAGATAAATCTGAATCTGTGTCAGAAAGCATGCAAAACCCAAAAAATATCTCCTAAACTATATGAGGCTTAGCAAGAGTCCTCTTCCCACCATGTTCAGAAAACTATTATTTCTATGCTTGAGATCATTTTTATTGTCTTGCTCATGAACGTGTATCATCCCACAAGGAAGAATAAGAAAAACACACAGATTTGGTAAAGTTTAGGTGACCAACAGATACATAAACACTCAGGTCTGCTAGATGATTAACTAGACTTAAATAACCCAGGAAGGAGCAGTGATCAAAACACCAGACCGCAAGTTGTTTGAATCCACGTTATTGTAGCCCAGATGGAAAACTGCTTATCACATAATGTAAGATCATGTCTTATAAAGAGCATATTGAAAGGATATGGCACATTTAACAGCATGAGAGCATTCCATATTAAAGTTCAATTAGGTTGGGACTTTGTCTAAGAATGCCAAGACAGAAAGTTAATGGACTGAGGTAGGAACAAAGGGAACAAGGAGTGCTTAATTACCTTCCAAGCATTTGATTGCACAGTCTACTTATTTACAAGGCTCTCATTGTGCAAATGTTGTTAATCCCAATCAAAAAAAGCCACATTTCTGAAGCTGGTGACTGCTGTTTTACAATGAGTAAAGTCAGAATTTTCCTCGTTGACTCAGAGTTACTTTGGGGCAACACTGGGTGTCAGAAGGGGATTTTCCAAGAAGATCATCAAAAGGGAGTAGGCAAATTTAGCATCTACTTTTTATTTTCTTTTCCTGCGGCTTTAGTACCACAATCCAGCACTTTTGCATTGTGTTTACCCAAAAAAAGAAGAAAAATAGTAGTATGTGTAAGCCGCATGGCTGCACTCAACAATGAATATAAACTTTCTTTCAAAACTTAAAACAGATCATGGCAAAGTTTTCCAAAACACTTCCTGCAGTGAAGTAGGATGTTGAAGTATAGTTCCAAATTCTGCATGGAAATAATTAAACACGCAAATAATGAAACATTATGAAAACGTCTTCAGAGGGGGAGTTCTAAAAAGTTTGAGTGCTCTGTTGCCTGTGTTTATTCCAGGTACGCCTCTGTAATCTATGTAATTGACTGAAAAACTGAATGACTCAGCTTAGAGAGTTTAATGGATTTGGTAAGGAGAGATGTTCAAAAATATACACTCTTTATTACAAAAGGCTCACTATTCATAAGGGCCAGGACTGCTATTTACTCCAACAGAAGGGAAATCTGAAGTACTTTATGCCACTTTGAGGAAAGGTAGTTTTTTTTTTTCTAAAGCTTGCATCTTTAGCTCTCTCTCCTACTAATTAGATAAAAGGGGGAGACACAGTTGTAGACCTGGCCTCCAGTAAGCTTTTTCATGTAAAGAAATCTCATAAATTACCTTAAGAAGTGCAAGTAATAGTTACACTTATTATTTGAGTTTGTAGTTGCCAGAGAAATTGGAACTCTTCCCCAAGCATTTCAAGAGAGAAGATAATATATTTACCAAATAATAGCATGGATGGGCAAAAACCAGAACTCTAATATCAGGTTAGACAAATACTTTCTTTTAAAGGTGAATGGTGTTAGTGTTTTATATGCTAACAGAGAATTTATCATCCAAGTGAAGCTGATAGGAATAAATAAAGTGAATTTAATGGGGAAGTGACTGATGGAATGCAGTCAACAGGCTTATGTCAAAAAAGGAACTGATGGGCTAGTAGGATGTTATTACCAGAGCTAAACAGGGTAAGTATTTATTTAATATCTTTGTGAAAAGACTACAGCACAAAACATAAGAACAGCAAATTTCACCTGTATGATGGCAGAAGCTGAAAGTCTTTAAATACAAAATAAGATATGCTTCTTGCACAGAAAAAAAGTGGGTGTACACAACAGGCTTAATAAGTAGCTCAAGGAGCTTAAGATTATATTATGTAAGGTAGCCATAATAACTTCTGCTATAAATTCATAAATTCACAATCTGAAGCTAACGAGGGAAATTTAGAGCTCTCTGACACAGGATAGCCACAAGCCAATAGTATGGCTTGTGAAGAGCTGTGAAAAGGGACAAAACAAAATTTAAAACATACTTCAGTTCAAGATTTCCAAAAGAGAAAAATAGGTTGTTTTAATGATGTTCTATAAGTCACTAATCAGATCTCACTTGGTACAATTTATATCATTTTAGTCAACATAGTTCAGGAAGATGAAGCCAAACTTAGACAAAGGAGTTAGAAAAATGGAATATTTCTCCTATGATGGACATAAAGAGATGAGTTTACCTATATAAAACTTGAGAGAGATTAAAACTACCCTCTATAAAATACTGCAGATCAGACAGAAAGAAGGTTGAACCATTGTTACAGGAAAGGACAATGTTGGCATTAAACCAAATTAGTACACCTAGACATATTCAAGGTGGAAATTACTGTAATTCCACATAATCCAAGAAATCAAATTTGATAATGTCCTTTAACTTTTTGTTCCCACTAATTCTAGTTTTTTATTAAGGTTATGAAGGAGAAGGTATGAGGCCCTGCCCACAAGGACAGGTAGCAGTTTCTCTTGGTGGCCTAGGAGACTCCAGAAGTGACCTTGTTTTGGTGCATTCTGACTTTGATTTTTTTACCTAGCTCTCAGTATCACATCACTTCAGCTTCAGATTTGACTAACCCTGTAAAGATGGTGAATATGTCCATTTTAAATATGAAGTTAAAGTAACAAGCTCAAAGTGAGAGTGTGAGAAGTAACCACAAGAAAAATCATGGCAAGCCAAGCCCAAACCTTGTGTATGAGCTGCTGTGTGGCTATGACTGCCATTCTGTAGCCAAAGACACAGAGAGTGCTATGGCCTGGTCTGCTCCAGGAACAGCCAGTGACATTTAAAGATCCAGCAGTGATCTGTGGAGGCTTGGGGAGAGCAGGAAATGGAGGCTGGCACTGTGGCACCAAGACCAGAATAGAGCTGCTCAAGAGAGACAAATGTAAACATCCCTGAGCAAATTAAACACCTTTTTTACCTTTTTAACATTTTAATCACTTCAAAAAAATCCACAAGCACAGTTCCAGGTGTGCATTTACAACAGTTCTACTGAACTGATGAAGAAAGAGGAGCTACTTCCTGGACTTGCTTTCCCACTTGGCACAGAATTACTTATACCTCTTGGTATAAGGAATTGTGTTTGGTTAAATCTACAGAGTAAGGTCTAGTTTAAGCTTGTACCTTGCTTAGCATCACTCTACAAACACCTGTCTTTTTGTTGTGATAATGGGGAAGGCAAAACAATATCATACGTACACACAAAATGTGGACCCTCTGATTTTAAATAAACTTTCCTTCACAACCTCCTATGTGATAAACCTTTTAAAATTTACTTTAGTTCTCCTGTATACTACACCCTAAGAGGGTTTGCTGATCCAGTGCAAGATCAAACACAAAGTACTCTGATCAGAGGCATGTCAAAATATTACAGAACACAGTGACAGCCTGTACTTCTTTATCAGTTAAAACCACATTATACATCAACCACAACCTGTCTGGCTTGCGCATTTGATTAAGTTTCCTATTCAGCAGTGACTCATTTGTATTCCATGCTTGTCTGAATGACAAATTGAACATTGTGTTGTACTGCTACAAGATGTGTTAATAAACAGTGCTGGAAAGACTTGATCTGAGAGGTGCCGCACCAATGCCACTGCTAGGATTGAATCTCAAAGCTGCAAAGCACTGCTAGGTGCTCTCTGAGCCAGGAGCTCGCACCTATAACCTTCTCAAAAGGTTGGCAGAAGTGTTCTGACTATACAGGAGAGCGGAAGAGCACACACAATATATGTTTCTTGAGTACAATGTTGCTAGTGCAAGCATGCTGAAGACATCCACCATTCCTGCTAGATGTTAATGGCTGCAGAGTAAAGCCCCACTCATCCCTTTTCCCACTCCCTAGAAGAAACAAAGTGCCAAGCTTCATAGTAAACTAGGGTTGGAAAAATTAATTCTCCATCCAACAGAAAGATGGATTGTACATATTTCCCCTATTTTCTATGTGGTATCCTATTGTTTCAAAGAAAAAAAAAAAACTGCTGAAAATAAGGCTTCTTGGTGCCAGAGGAAGCAGCGAATGATGCTCTATCTGTTCTACCTGCTGTGCTGTGTGGTTTTGCAACTATGCCACCTTACTCGCAGTCACTAACTACACTTATAAAGCAAACTCTTATTTTAAGTGTTTAGGTCAATAGCTACATGGGAAGTAGTTTTATTCTTTACTTCATTTATATTTGAGAATAATTTTGCTGAATAAAGCCCTGATTGTGCTAATGATAAAAAAACCAGAATTTAGGTATTTTTTGTCTGCTTGGTTATTGCTTAGTCACTGTATTAAATCTAGTATTAAATCTTGCTTTATTTCTAACATCAAGTCTTTAACTGGAGTTATTTTAAAAATAAATTAGCAACTTTTTAAGCTGAATAATTGAGATTTAGAACTTAACTATATGCACAAATCAATTTTCATCATACTTTCTCATTATTTTAAATGTTGAAGATGCTAAAGTAGCATAAAATGTCCTCTTTACACATATCAGCCTGCTCATTTACTTTTTTTAAATTTTTTTTTTGAAAACTTCCTAACTCTAGAGGCTAGTGAACCAATCAGTGAAAGAGTGAAGGTACACACATCACGCTGACAACAACAAGGAATGCAGAAGCACTGTTAGCTGCAGAGATGACAGGTTGCTGGAGACAATGTGGAAAGCAAAAAGCTGTAGCTGCAAGCCTGCTCTCTACTGGTCAGACAGAGATGGGACAGTGCTGCTTCCAGAGCAGTACAAGGATGCAAGCACTTGGCAAGTAATGGAAATGTTAGCACGTTATATTGCAGCAGTCTTTGAAGGGGGAAGAAAGTGGCCCCAAGTCTCAAAACCCTCAAATTCTGACTTGTAATTTTGAGTCTTAAGTACTGAAAACCCACAATCTGAACAAAACGTTTCAAAGAAAAAAAAAAAAAGTAGAATGAAAATAAGAAAAGGATGTTAGTATGTCTCATTCAGATCTGTGGGTTTTGTGAATTCTAGAATATGGTATTGGCCTAGAACCTGCCTCAATTTAATATCTAGAGGAAAAGAGGATGATAAAAAGTGTTTGCCATGAACCTAGTGGCATTTCTGTGAAATCATGCCAAAGTAAAATACTCATTAAATATCATGACTGAAAACATACACTCACCCCAATCAGGCATATGAAAAATAAATGTTGATTACATGGTGTTCTTCGAAGCAAAAGCTATAGATGTTCAAGGATTAGCCAGTATTTCTATTTAACAAAGAATTTGAAACAACTGAGAACCCCTTTTGGTAACAGTTTGACAAAAGGGAAGTTTTCATTTGTTAGAAGTCCTGGCCACCTGAGAGAGTTGGTGCGGACGGAGAGGAATCACGGCCAATTTCCATCATCCTCTTGGGGTTCTAGAACAGAGTGCGGAAACCAGGAGAATAAGGTACCTGCTATGTGGACTGCTGACAGAGGGTCCAGGCTGTGAGAGACTACATTTGCCTCGTGGCTGTTTGCAATGAACAGGGGGTAAAGAAAGAAGAATGTTCAGTCCAGGCAAATAAAGACAAGCTACTGATGAAACTAAATTAAAAGTGCAGCAAAGGAAACATAAAAGAAACAAAATCAAATGAAGTGACCAATACCCATGAACCAAGGAAACTGGCTTTTCTTTGCACCTAGCTGGATATGGAAATGATTGGAACATACACAGTGAACTTGAAAATTAACAGTTTAGTTATTACGTTTATGAATGGTAGCTCTGGATTTGAAAAAAGCCTCCCTAGAAATTCAGCTCAAATATCCTGCAACATGAAATAGAAAAAAAAAAAAATAAGTTGAACACGGGTAAATATAGGCATGTCAAAATGCAAATGCAGACTCCAAGGAATCATACAACTTTGATATATATAAATATTATGGACAAAATGAAAAAAAAAAGTAGTCATGTAGATAAACACTAGCAAATTAGAGACAGAAAAATGCTTTTTAAAATCTTAAGATGAAACCTATTAGAATTTTACATACTCTTTAGATAAATATTTCATGGTAAAAAACTTCTCCATTTCCTTTAATGGTCAGGCATCCTCCAATTACATCTGTGGTATCAGAGCTTCTATTAGTAATTTAAGTTTAATTTTAGAAGAATGAGCTCTGAAAAAAAATTAAGGTTTATATTCTTTCTCCTTTTGAAAAGCCAGTATTCCTTTACATTCTCATACTAGCATCTAAAAGGAAACTAGTGAATGTGAAACAAAATCAGAAAAACAAAAGATCAATTTTAAGAGCCATAAAATTTATCAAGACAGAACTCAGAGGCTTTACAGAAAGTGCAAATGGAAAAAAAAAACAAAAAACAAAAAAAACCAAACCCAAGCAAAATAAATCTGATTTCTTTAAAAACTAAGGACAAAAAGCAAAAGTAATCAACCAATAGCATTGCAGAAAAAAGACAAAATAATTGCAGTTCCATTTTGGGCTCAGAGTATGGAAGTGTTAAATTCTAGGCATGTATTGCTATATTTCTTGAATTTTGTGCCAGCGATGTAAATAGACAACTCCAGAGTTGCCATCATATCCATTGATTAGGTCGTGTGCAACTAGCTCTTTTTAATGATGTTTTATGCCCTTCAGCTCTACTTAGCCACTCATCCAAAGTCTCAATAAGACCATCTGCAACCTTAATCAGAAATGACAAAAAAAAAAAAAAAAAAAAAAAAAAAAAAAAAATAAAAAAACCTTATTGAGATTCTTGATGAAGCAGCTCTGAAGAGAAGGCCAAACAGAAATAGAGGACTGATTATACCAGACAAGACCAGACTTTGGGGTGGCTGCCATCACTAGAGCAAAATACAAGAGACACGACATGCCATACCATGGTAAACCAACCACACTGACAGCCCTGGGTTTAGATAGTATTTACCACTTTTAAATTTCATGCAGGATGGGATATGCAGCAAGGGTGGAGAAAGCAGCTGTGTTTTGGTTTTGGTTTATGCCATTTCCTGTCCTACCATGTGAGAAGAGGGGCCTTCCAGCTAGCTAGAGCTACTGTATACATCTAGAGCTCCCACCTAGGAGCTGGCAGAAAATAGACAACATGAAATTACCGTTCTCTGTCTGCTTGGAGTGCTTCTTCCAGATACAGGACTCACTGAGCCTGATGTGTCTAATTCATCAGCAGAAGACCATGAGGACAATTCCTAAAGTTCAGAAGGAATGGAACTCAGATACACAGCAACTAGCTGTTCAGGTAAGCAAATTTAAAAAAAAAACAACCCTGAGTGAAATCCCAGCAAAGGTATTTCCAAAGTAAATAAAATGCAGCAGTCAAATTCTGTTATCAAATTTTTTAAGACTAAGGTGTTATCTGTGTTCTCTGTTAGCCCCGAAGGAAAAGCACAGCAAACAGGTAATTAAAACTTAGTTGCTTTAGGTGATACATTTCCCAACAATGTCAACGGAAAGGGAAAAAAAGTTGGTCTTTATTGGCCTTTAGTTACAAGAAGAGGTTGATACCACCAAGATTTTACTTAAACAGTAAGAAATCCGCTAGAAGGAAGGAGAGCTGAGTTCTCGTGCCTTACGCACTTAGCTAGTCATACTGTAAAAAAGGGAACTGAAGAAGAACCTGCAAATCTTTAAAACTGTCACTGTTGGCAATGATGTATGTATAACTCTCTCTTCAAACACCCCGAGATACACGATAATTTCAAAAGATTTGGATTATTTGGAGCAGTTCATAGCTCAGAAGGCACTAAGATCTGTTAGCATATTACAGATTTTATTGTATGGGCTTTCTTTGGTTGTTTTTTTTTAACAGAGAGAACATTTTCTGACACACTATAATTTTCAGTACTGCATATACTCATATGCTTTGCCAATTGATTTAATCAGTCATGGCAGGATAAACAAACTGAGATGTTCAATACTTATTACAACACAAAATAGCAAAAAATTAGTGTATTAAAAACCCCCACCATATCACAAAAGACATTTACATTATGAAATGTAGAGATTCAGTGTGCTCTATCTTGATAAGGATTTCAAACAACAGAAAGAGTGCAGCCAACAGTACTGATCACAGAAGTCAAAATGTGAAATGGGAAATGTGCAACCAGCAAACAGGAAGGAATAAAAAGACATGACTTACCAGCTGACTGCTTGAAATGTCTAGAATTTTCTCTAGTTCTTTAATATGATGTGTGACCTCTTTCAAGAGGAGCTTCAGTCTGTTCCCAATTACATGCACCTTCTCTTTGGCTTCAAGACAGTCCTTGCCCTCAGCATTGACTAGCAATTGGCAGGACATATCTTGTAGTGAGGCCACCTTCAACTGAGACTCCAGCAGTTCACGTCTGATTTGCTGTTGCCAAGGCAAACATCAGGGTTTTTTAATAGATGTTAAAAATGGGAAAAATAATAATTAAAAAAAAAAAAAAAGTCAGAACTCGTAAAACTGGAAATTTGAAATTAATGAAACAGAAATAAAAGAGAAGTAATAAAAATTTCAAATCCGTCAGAAAGATAGACATCAGCCTAGCAGTTGCCTGAGATTTTAACTGCTAGTTTTTAAATCATGAGTTTTGCTACTTACAGAAGTGAGCAGTGTTCCCTAACAAAGTAAAATTAGTTACTGACATTGGTCCCAGGGTTGTACATTAGCATGCAATGTATAATGTTAATCCTCAAGAGAAACATAAGCGTGATTAGATGCTTTTCTAATTATGCACTTTGGGAGAGAAATGCATGATTTTAGCCCTACCATTAGAAGCCTGTGATGATCCTGCAGCATTTCTGAGTCCAGGTTTGGATTGATGGGAACAATCTCATTTTTTCTTCTGTCAATATTCTCTAACCAAAGCAGCAGACTATGGCTCATTTCATGGAAATCCTGCAAATGATCAGTGATGATTTTAACAGCATAGCAGAAAATTCAAGTCAAATTAAGGTTTTAGTTTTCAGTCCTGCTGACTAAATAACAATCTACAAGGTAGTGTAGAATAGTAGATTAGAATTCCAGAGATGAAAAATTTAGAAAATCTTGGGCTAGAACTATGTGCTTCAGGTAGCGCAGGTATCTCTTTCAGAAAAGACGTGGCAAAGATGTATTTTGAATTGTTCAGGCAAGTTTCAGACTGGATAATGAGTACACCAGATAACAACATGGTTGGCACTTTTGCTATGTGGGATGCTGACAATTTAAACCAAGGGCAATACAGACCTGGCACTGCATTAACGCATCCTGCAATGAGCAGCGCCACGCTTCCATCATGCTGCACACGTGGTCCCAGAGCACATTCATCTGAGACAGGCGCTCCTGAAGTTTCTTGCTCTCTTCATTGTCAGACTGAGTGAACTCTGAGCTGCACAGGTTGATGGATAAGACGATTGCTTTACGGTTATCAATTGCTTTCTGCAGCTCCTTGATGATAAGACAAAGTGGGACGAGGGAAAAAAAGATGGAAATCATTAAAACGCGACATTCAAAGGAACCAAGTAGAGAAGGCACCACAAGAATGCAGTGATTTGCCATCAGCAACAGCAGAATGGTGGCTTATTATAGCTGGATCTTTACTCTGGATATGAGACTTTGCTCATTCTGTGATGCTGCAAATATTCACTCTTCAGCATCTACTAAAATTTTACTAGAATAAGCCAATTAAAATTGTAGTCTTAAAAGCCTGAAGTCATAGTTGAATTTTAAAGATCTGGCTCACATTTCAGGTATTTTAAAGACAGAGCAGGCCCAACAAAATTTAAATAGATATTGCCCAATTCTACTTTAGCTCATAATAAAACTTTTGCTCTCATTTCTCAATTTGCTGATGAACATAAAAATCAACATTTTTTCAAGTGGAAACTGCTGTCAAATATATTTTTAAATAAAAGTTTTTACTGAGGAAAAGAAAACATACAAAGAGTACAAACAACTTACTCCAATTTATAGAAGCAGGACGTATAAAACCTCTGATTTGTTTACATTGGAAGCCACGAAAGAAGCCCCACCTCCTTTGGTTTGGAGGGCACTAATGGGCTTTCCAAGAGTGGGTGAGATAAGAACAGGATTCTTATGAAATGCCCCTTTTCCACGTACTTTACAGCATTTACTTAAAAGCCCTATGTCACAGTGACCTTTGTAATACTTATGGCAGCTATATTTGGATTCCAGTGAAGATTAGCATTAATATGCTTTACATGGATCACTGCTAGAAATAGTCTTTACTATCTCTCCACCTCATTTCTAGTACAAAGCACAGTGCATTTTGGCATTGGCTCCCACATTTTTGAGCCCAGGCTTGTAAAATGCTAGGTAACTGAATACATAGCTGTGGACCACCACATTAACATGTCTTTATAGGTGTAAAATATTCAGGAGATATCACAAAAGCAGCGTTCACATCCTGAGATGACAGAAATAGAAAAAGGAATGTTGTCAAGTGTCACCGAATTTTTCTTGTGTTGCACTGGTGACAGCAGTACCAGCCCTCAGGACACTCCCTTCTTCCTTCATCATATGTCCCAGTGTGGTGTTTCTTTTAAGGTAGCTGTTTTGTTACCAGTTTGACTTGAAGAGTGTTAATTTAACTTGGCCAAATTGTGGAATTACAGAGTTTCCACAAAATTACTATTTCAATTATTCAACTGGATTATATAGTAAATGTCAGTGGTACATTTTTGTGCCAAAAGGCGATGAATAAAAGCACATTCCTAGTTCAGCTATCAGCAGTTGCTTGCAGAATGGAGCAAACCAGCTGCAACTACTGACAACCTCTTCAACATACCTGTTGCACTCAGGTCTCTTTACATGGTAACTCATGCGTAAGAGAAATAAAACTCACTTTCAGTTTTTTAATTCTGAGCTCAATAGTTTGTATGTCCGTGCTGAGATCGAGGCGGCAGATCTTCTCCAGTTCCTCTTCTGTTTCTCCCAACCAAGCCCAAACACTATTAAGGTCAGAGTTAAACTGCTGCCATTGCTGAAGATTCTGCTTCATCCTCAGCTCCTTACTTAGCGCTTGAGCCTGGATTAATTCCCATCGGTCAATTACACCTGGGATGATAAACACCAAATTAAACAGAAGCAAAAAACAACTAGCCACACATACGATTCCACCAGTTGAATCCTGTGCAGAACAAAAAAATCTTAAAAACCAAAAAAAAATCACAGCCCATGAAGCACCACATTGAGAACTAAGTTAGACTGGAGAACACGATGTTTCAAAGAAAGAAGAAAGAATCTGGATGATGTCAGGCAACAATTTGACTGACTTTATAATGTCAGTCTTGTGTGAACAGAATTAATTTGATACACACAGATCATTAAAGCAGGCATCTTAGATTTCCATAAACTGGACAAGGAATCTGAATATGTCTAATTATTTACTATTAGTTTCACTAGTATTTGTATCTATTACAATCTAATACCTACACCTCACTACATGTGTCTAAGCTACTGCTGATGTCTGATAAATACCTGTGCTAAAACCAAACAAATTAGGGGCTATTTCTTCATATTATTGATCTTGGAATCCTATGGCAGAAGAACAAGCTGTATCTTTCCATTAACTTAAATATATAAAAAAATAACCAAAATAAAATAAAGTGCATGGGTGATACATCGTGCCACACTAAGAAGGGAAATGTTGCCTTTATAATACCTGGAACAAATCCTTATTTTTAGAAAGCAACACTTCTTGTTTTACTGTTGATAGTTACAATTAGTAAGGTGAGTGCTCTTACCAGGTGTATATAGCTTTCTGTATTGTAGACAGATAATACTAGAAGTGAAAGCTAATATTAGAAGAAATGAATGCTAACTTGTATGTTTTCTACAGCAACATAAGCAACCTTTTTCATCAGAAAACATTCAACAAAAATGCACTACATCAACAGGGACTTTCCAAAAATCTTAGGGCTATGCCTCAGATACGAAGAGGTTCTTCAAATGCACCTGTTTGCCTAATCTCTTTATAGGGCTTATATAAGGGGTTCCTCACTACTCTTTACAATTCTTATTTAGCCATGTATACAGAACACGGTAATAGATACAGCCATCCAGATATATGTGTCAGTAAATGATACTAAGTATTTAGAAAGAGTTTGCATGTTTGCTACTTTTCAAAACTGTTTTCCATCAATAAACTAAAGATTACTTACCAGCTGTTTGTGTTTCAGTACTGTTTAGGTTAATAAACCCAGACAATTTTTCTTCTTCTTCCTTCAGTTTGTATCCAAGCCTTTTTACTGATTCTATGCTTCCACTGCACTCACCTAGTAGTTTCATCTGTGTTAACAAACACAAAATCCCATCTCAATATGCACTGTACAGGAGTAATTGCAAGGAAAATGCAAATTGCAATGCAACTTCCAAAATTTTCCAAAAGTAGATAAAAATCTATTACTTTAACAATCTGTCCTGATACTATGAAATGTATATGGAGGCAATCAAGACCTAGAGCATTAAGTTCAGCCTAAGAAGTAATTCAGTGCTACTGTGCTAAACTTTGCTGAATGGCTATATGTGCCATAAGTCCTAAATGTTAGGACACTATAGCAAAGGCACTAGAAGATGTGATGAAGAAAATAAGATAAGGGTGAAAATATTACTATGCATCCAAGCAGCTAATCTTTCAATTATCAGTAATAAAATTATTTGAATGATTTAGAGAGATTTTTCTTCCAGAAAATTTCTCAGAGAAAGCTTTTTAATAATGTACTTAATATACTTAATATACACAACTTTGCTTACATGACGCATGTTTCTAATTCACCAGCATGTGCTATAAAACTTGCTTTTAAAAGCAGAGTATAAACAAGGATGCCATAATTAGATGGATAAAATAAAACACGTGTGAGAAACTATTTCGGACATCTGCAAAAATGCAATAGGAAAATAAAATTGTGGAGTCATGTTCCTGTAATCTTATGCTATTATAAACACAACAGTAACAAACAACAGTAGTATGTGGTTAAGGGTAGCAACCATATGAGTGAGTAAGTCTGAGAATCAGAATCTAATTGCTCTATGGAAACAGCTACATTTCTTTCAATAGTAAATCTAAGCTGTGAGTGCTTATTCAACCTCTGCTCCAAAATACACTCACGTAGCCTTTGTAACTAGAATCCAGCTCTGGTCCTGTAGGTGTTTTGCTGCGGATGATGTTTTCTGCTTGCTGTATTTGGAAACGACTGGTGTCCAAGGCCTTGTCCAGCTGCCTGATATGTGCTTCCAGGGATCCAGGTTCTCCTGTACCAAAACCAAAATTAATGTGACCATCACCTAAGTTTTCCCAAAAATTTTTTTATCCTTTGACCAGGCAGAATAAATATCAGGACCACTATCTGGATTAGACAGTAAAGGAGAAATGTGACTGCAGTAGTTTGAGTGGCGTGACGTCAAAGCAAACAGGTAACAAGTTACATTAAGAGTGTTAGCAGCCTCAGAGGACAGATGACTGTACCAATGAACATGCTTGCCATAGGCATACTATCCAAGAGTACACAGTTTAAGGCAGGCTTGCAAACTATGCTGAAGTGACTTTTTCTGTCAGAGAATTCATTACCAGTCTGAAGGCTAAAGTTCTTGGCAAAGTGTGCTCTGACCCGACTGAGAGAATGCCTTGCTCCCTTTCACAAACACTCTCAAATAAAACTTTGGAGCCCAAACTCCTGATCAAAATCTGTGTTAAAATTTGATTTCTCCTAAATTATCTTAGTACCACTTCTACCCACTAAAAAAAAAAAAAAAAAAAAAAGTGGAATTTTGATCTATATGAATAGATCTTATTTGCATATGATTTAAAAGAGGTATATAGATTCTAAGTGATACAGTTATAACTGCATTCTCAAGGTCCACAGATGACTTGACATCTAGAAGGCCCACAGCAAGTAGACAACAACTTATTTAGGCAACCACACTAAGCAGCAAAATTTATAGTATTTTTCCAATGAGGCGTTTGACAAAAATAATGCTTAACGTTATCTGCAGGTTAATATCATTCATCCAAGCCATCTGGAACTCACACTAACATTTTTGAAGCAGAACTGATTTTTATCTTCCTTATGGAGGTCAACTGAATTTGTATATCATTTATCTGCAGCCAATTCTAATCTGAAACAGGCTGTAGCCTAGAGGACCACAGAAGATCTCTCTTATCCTTATTCTATCACCGTGCTTGACTTCTAGCTGCTTGCAAAGATGATTTGAATTTATTCATAAAGACAATTAAAAAAATTCTTGGAGAAGAGCATCTTTCTCTCAACCTATTTACAGAAAATGGAGCTTCTGGGATGGTTAATCTTTTTTTCACACAAAACACTGCCTCACCCCAAGTAGACAGAATGAAGTGCTCAAAGCATTTCTCCTCATTACTTTCAAAACTTGCACAGGTGAGAAATCTACACAATTTTTTCTATATATCCTGCTATTATTTACACTCTTAATCAATCACAAGATTAGTTTAGTAATTTGGAGAAAAAAGTAACAAGGGAACCTGAGGTCTGTGTTTCAAGTGTTGAGATTTTAAATGCTTGCTATTTCAAATTTGCAATGAAGCCATTATTTCAAAAGAGGAAAACTGTGAAATCATGAGAGCAGGTATTTGTAAGTGTATCTAATCCCTCAGAGAGAATAATCTAACAAATGAAATGGTAGTTTTAATCTTGTGTAAAACTGCAATGTAAATAAAAAATAGTCTCTCAATATAAAAGACTAAGATGAAGACACTGAACTACTGTATGTCACCATGGCATTGTTTTTACATGGAACAAAAACTAACATAAAAGTTTATCTCTAAATATCAATCCAAGCTGTGGCTGTGTTAAAAAAAGAAACCCAAACAATTAGGTTTTTCTCTATATCTTTTCCTTCTGCATTAATCTTTGCAGAAATCTTTCTTCTTTCAGAGACACAGCAAATTATTAAGTAATGTTGGGTCACTCCAGAGAATAAAACCCAACCATAATAACCTACTGATTAGTTCAGTCTAGTTAGCAGAGGTGGGAGGGCCAATACTTCAAACATCATGGTTACATCCATGCACCTACTAATCCCTTTAAGCCAAGTAGTAAAGCAGGATACCACTACATTAACATGCCAATGATGCCATATAAGAAATATTTATCTTGTAAGTTGTGAAAAGCATAGCAGATGCCAAGAGAAAGAAGTTATGCTTGTGCACTGTGGTATTTGCATCTCACTATGCTTAGTCTTTCTTGATGCCTACCAGAGATATTTTTGAGTGCGTTTTCTGTGAGTGTTACATAGGCCTCAAGAGTTTCGGGGATCTCTACATCTGAAAAATAAAAGCATGGTCTAAGCTGACAGCTCAGTAATGGCTGTTCCCTTACAGCATGAGCCCTTTTCAAGGGATAGAATATATAAGTGGTTCCAACAGCAAACATCCCTTCTGGAAAAGGTAAAAAGATGAAGACTGAAACACAGGGAGCCTGCAACAAAGTCTCTTAATGTCCAGGCAAACCTGACTCTTTCCAGAGCAATGACCTGGAAAGCAAAAGACAGCCACAAGATCATAGTATAATAATCTAGTATGTCTTCCCTCACCATTGGCTGCATTTGCTCACTTTCACTTGTTAGGATTTATTACACAAAGCACACAAACTTAGAAAAAATTTTCAACTTCACTGGAGACCAAGACCTAAGATCCCACTTCAGGCTAAATACTCAGTCACTGGGGTCTTGCCTGGGTAAGGACTGAGTTAAGATTTACTTAAGCACTTGATTATTTTGCTTGTAGAGTTTTCCCAAAGCATTTCTCCATCAGTTTCCTCTACACTTCTTGCCATACTCAGCACAGTTTCTGTAGTCGGAACAACTTACGAGGCATGGCTGCTACAGATGACAAATCCCATCTGGCAGGCCACAAGCACAGATATGCAGCCAGCTCCCTGTCATATCATACGAGCCCTTGCAATTTTCCAAGGTTGTAGTCATCCAGGAATCTCCATCACTCTGTCTAAGGCCAGAAGGCCACTGGGATCACTTAGGGAAAGCTATTTATAATCTACAGAGGCTGTTTAAAATACTTTTCCACTAGCATTCCGGCCGAGGAATCACATATAATATCTGCTTCTTTTTACTAGGAGAGACAAAAAGACACACAATCTAGCACCACACCTGTTATACCAGCTGCCCCCCTCATGTAGAAGTCCTTCTCTTGTCCATCTTCTTCCTCAGAGTGCAGTGCCCGTGAAATGGCTGTCTCCAGGTCTCTGCTAAGGTCGTAGTCATGATCCCACTCCAGAGGGATGGAGTCCACGCTCGCGGGGGTATCTCGCCCTGACCGCTCGCTTCTCACCGGCTGGGAAAGAGGCAGCGAAAGGTTGGAAGAGGGGTGCGGGGAGAGAATGCTGTCCGCAGATTTGTCATGCCACTGCACGTCAGAGAGATCTGCTGATTCATCCACATCCACCTCTCTGTCAGAGAGGTCGTGCTCATCATCTGTCAGCTAGAAGCATAATGCAAACAGAACCGATCAATGAAACATGCGGAGGCGCCAAATGGTCAGCCTGGGTCAGTGAAATAAAGTAGCATTAGGCAACAGTCACATGGCTGGTGTTTCCATTTTTGCATTCTTTTGCACTTTCTGCTCATTACTTTAAAGTGTACTGAAAAAACAAAGCTGCAAAAAGCTCACAATACCAGCTCATTTTAACTACTTAAGGCACCAGAAAGTCTCACATCAAGCAAATGTCTCCAGACTTTTTACTGATGCAATGCAGATAGCATTAAAGTTAAAGAAAACTCCAGAATCAAGTCATAATATACGACCATTTTTTTTGTGACCAATGTTCTCATTATATTCTTTGATATTTTAAAAATCCTGTGTTTTGTTCCTTTCCTTCAGTAGGATTTGAGCTACCAAAAATCGTTTTGCTCTCACTTATGCAGCTCTATGTTCAGTGCAGGAGACAAATTTTGAATCTCTTTGATGGGGAGAATAATTTTAGCATTGTTTTTTAAGCAACAGAGAACTCCATAAGCTCTCAATTAACTCTCTGACAGATCTGGAAGATGTTCTTCTTACCAGTACCACATTTGCTACTCCCATTTATGAAGTTTTATAAATCTCCTATTTGCATGAATTTTAATGGCAACTTACAAAAAATCCAGGTCTAGGGAGTCTGCTCTATGAACAGGCATAAATACCATATAACAAAGGGCAGCAGATGGTCAGGCTTGTAACAGAATTAAACCACAGGATTTATGGGAAGTTACAGAAGTTTCATGTTACTTCATTTCAACATCTCTCTTCCCCCTCATTCTCACACTTGTAAAATGCCAACAAACCAAACAAATATGTGTGTGTGTAAGTATACACACAGGAAGACGGATGAGTTTCTTGTGATAGCGTTCCACACGTCCAAAGACCTCTTGACAGTAACGACGCAGCTCATCTAGTTCTTCTTCAATGACAGCTGCATCCATCGGCTCACTTTTCTCAATTAGTTGCTCACCCTGCACAATTATTTGCTCAATTTTGTTGTTGTTCAATGAAATTTCTTGCTGGAAAGCCTGCATATAAGAAAAGCCCATGCTTTATCAATGAAATCAACACTACAACAACTACGTTAATATGAACACAAGTCTTGGAGATTTTCAGCTACAATGGTGTGGGTAACAAACTGGGATTGTTCCAAATATACTGGCATGAGCAACAACGAGCAATTAAATTTAGCAGTCCACAGTCTTTCTAGACAGAAAACAGTGATAATTCATGGTTTACCATCTCATTCCTCACTTGTTGTATTTGGAAAGAAAATTCTTCTCTAAACAAGCCATGCCCATGCCCAAATGTCTGGAATGAACACAGATGCTAAAGCTAACACACTGAAATTTTGGACAACACGACATTTGATACTTTTCTCTCCAGATAATGATTTTTCTGATGCAGGAATCACTGACAAATGTAGTAATTCTTTAGTGTCAAGAATTATGGAGGCTTGACATTAATAGTTTTATTAGCATCTCCTGTTTGATAACAGAATGGTGAGTATCACCCTTGCTTTTTTTAAGTTTTCACAGTGTAAAATCTTCCCCTCTGACAGGAAAATACATACTGAAACCTGGCATAGCCCGTAACATCTGAGGTTGAAGTCCCAGCCTGCAAATAAGGAACTGCATCTAGCTGCATTAATGCATAATGTTTCTTACATTATTATCCCACCATGAATGTTTTTATCCCTGCTTTCACCTCTCCTCCAGTTACCATTCAATCATGCTTTACCTTAAGTTGCTTTATTTTTGCTTGGACATCGCACTCTGAGAAATGCTCAATGTTGGTCAGCTGCAGGTCCATCTCTGTTAGCCACACCAGGATGCTGTCACGTGCTGTCTCAAACTCCTCACGCTGGCCAATAAAATGCTGGGGGTGGAAAAATGGAGTGGCATGAAATGTCTAAACAACTCTAGCAATAGTGGTTCTCTGCAGAAATAGCTTCCATTCCCTTCAAACCCAACTAAACTCTGTAGACTTTCTTGTTTCTTTTCCTACACGTTTTCTAAAGTTCCCTTTTCAGTAACATCAACTACAGCTACAATTAGATGAACTATGGAAGCTGTTTTTTTGAAGGAGGTGGTGCTTGAGATCACCAAGCATTTCCCTACAAACTTCATACCTAGACTACCTTCAACAAAGTGGACTGATAAGTCACCTTTCCAAAAAATACAAATCCCACCGAAAACACTATGCAAATGCATTAAACTGGAAGCTTCCGGACTACCCTCTGATTCAAAAGTATAGTAGGGAAACTGAAGGGCTTGGGAAAATACTTTTAGCCTGCGGAGGATGGAGGTAACCCGCTTTTGTAAGTTGTCCCATCTCTGGTTCCCCTCATGAACCATCTGCTTGAGGCTGCAGTTAGAGTCAGTACGGTTCTCCCGGGCCAGGCGGCGATACTGTTTATTGATCAGTTCCAGCTGAGTCAGACTTTCATGCACTTGTCTCTGGAAGGCCTAAAGCAATATGAACAAAAGACACCATCAGATTTTCATTTATTGAAATCAGGATGCATATGTAAGTCTCTCCCTTTATTTTGACCCTATGTTAGCTGAGAGATTTCACTATGGACACAGATGTCTTCTGAGGGCTAATCTATTGAAAGGCTGTCTTCTGATTAAAGTGAGAGGAAAAAACCCAATACAAACCTGGCACAGTTCACTGAATGAGAAATTGCATAACAAGTATCTGTTACAATGGCAAAAAACAGCACCAAAAAAAAAGACTTCCTCTTCTACTCTACAAATGCCTTTGCATTTGAGAAAAGAAACACAATCACAAACAATTAATATGAACTTTTTTTTTTTTTAATAAATTGAAATCCAAAATTCTTGTGGCTTCATTGGATTTCTTTACACACACTAACTTTGCTGAAGTGCAGACATTGAATACATTTGAGCAATTGTTTATTCTGAGTTTTAAAAAAATAGCAAAAAACAGTACTCATGGAACCACCTTTTCTTCTTCAGTATCCTTGTATACAAGTCTGCTTTGACTTGAAGTTTTTATGAAAAGAAAATTTCATGAACACCCATACCACAGATGCCTGTATGTCTGCACCATATATTTTTCATGCTCCCTCTACTGTTAGAAAAGCTCCAGTCACCCAGTGGGGGAGCAGAAACAGTAGGTGAATCAGCATGTAAGCTTCCTGTTGTGACTAGCAACCACAAAGGGAATTGGAGAAAGCATCTTTTAAGGAGCTGACTAAATCATTATTTTCAAAAATAATTTTAAAAATTAATCATGAAAAAAATAAACCCTACTTATTATGTTGTCACAGAAACAAATAATTCAAAAGAAGACTTAAAAACATAAAATACATCAGTTTTCTTTTGAATACAAGTAGATTTTGGCTCCAATTGTAGTTCTGCAAACTTGCTCTCTGATATTTTTCACAATGGAAATCAACAGTTGATCTGTCCCAAAACCAGACACCATCCTTAGCGGAGAAGTGTTAGGTAACATAATTTTGTACATAAATTTTCATTAAATCAGCCACCTCATGAGATTTCTACATAAACAATACAGACTTCTCATATTCTACTGGTCAAAGCTAAAAATGAAACAAGCACATTTCTGCTGTAATACCAGAGGCAAAAGTAAAGAAACTAGTTTAAAAAAGAGAAAAACCACAAAAACTCTGCAGAGTCTTCTCAATGTAAACATTCCCTTAACTGAATGACCATCCTATTGGGTAGGGGACAACCAACAATGAACAAGTGGGCTTGCAACTGGAGTGAAATGCTCAGTAGAACTGAATTAATTTAAAATTACACAAAGAGGCAATTCCCATATTAGAAGCACAAATCTGATTGTATTTACTAGGTTCTTGAAATCTAAACATGTGTAGTTATTTCATTAGTTACCAAGCCTTGTCCAGCAAAAGATGGAGTTGTGCATTTGTCTGCCTTCCATTTTTTCAGCTCATCTGCACAAGAATTCATCTGTTGCTTTGCTTTCTATGTTTTTTTCCCATTTCTCCATAGACTAGTGGAGAGGAAAAAGTTTGCTTTTGTACAGTGAAGGCAGTGAGAGCCACCTCTGAGCTCTGTGCTCAGGAACTGAAAAGTTTCTACAAAGTCTGATGGACTTTTTTTTTGTTTTTAATTCAACTGCAGATATGGAGGGGAAAACAATAAAATTAGGGGGAAAAAAAGGCTAGTAAGAGAAGAAGACTGCTTCAGTTATTATGTTTATATCACTGATTTTATATTGACTTCACAGTGAAGTTGTTGAATTCGACTGGATTTGAATACCACAACTTTTGTCACTTGGATTCCTAATGTCACTTGGAGGAAAAACAGGCTTCTGGAGAAGCTGATAAACTGTTCTCTTCACAACTAGTTCCTGCTGATACAGTAGACAGTAAAGATTTCAAAAGTCTGCAGAAGTAGAAAGGTAACCATAAAGGCTGAGGTTCAATGACACAGATTTTGGGCAGAGTCAGATCAGCTGTAAAAATCAAAGACAGCTGAGGTATTGGTGCTATTAGATTCTCATACAGAGATTCCCTAAACAAAAGATACTGAAGACTGAACCATAATGGAGTCTGGCAGTGTTTAACAACAAAACCTGGCTAATACATTGAGAAATGTGAATGCCAATTAAAAGACTTTAATCAGTGTTTCACAGTTTCTGTTTTTGAGTTAACTATTAAACCAAAGTATTAAATGGTCTTGGATGTTGTCTAAAATTTGCATTTGTTATTCACAGCAAACAACTTACAGCAACTGTGTACAGAATTACCTAAACAATCTGTTCTCTTTCTCCAGAATAATTTTTCTCTCTCATATTGATATATTCCTCGTAAATATGACACTGAACCAAAGATTTTCACCTGTGTCTAGCCACACAACATGTGTAAGTACATGTACATATAGGTGTACACTCCACAGCAATTGTGAGACGAGCTATCACATTGCAGCAGACACAACAGTTATCTGATGTACTCTTAAGGATCTCCTGAAGTGACAGCTTGTCAGTTTTGGAGCATGCACTTAACTTTAAAGTCACAGGGGACACCACGGAGACATGTAACAAGACTTGAACATGAACATGAATTCATGAACATGAATTTCAGGTATAAGGATCTAAAATGGTGAAACTGTACTTTGTATGAAACAGGATAAAGAGTTCAGATAATCACAGAAGGAGGAGAAGGGATAAACTCAAAGCAATAGTTAAAACATACAGCATGCATTTGAGGAGGTCCTTGGTGAAGGGAGATTTATGAATGCATTGGAGAACTTACTGACTGGACTTCTTAAAAAGTTCCAGAAATAAAAAAGTTGAAAAGTCTAACTTTGGTAAACAAACAGCAAGTGAGAGTGGATTGATTTACTAAAATTTTCAGTTGTCACCTTCCACTCTTTCTTAATCCTAGAAACCTGCCACTGAAAGCAGCTATAAAATCACCAACTCAAGCTATATTAATGCAGCATCTCTGCTGAGTGACTTGTGTATGGGAAAGAAGAACGCCAGCTGCCTGACATAACGTGACCAGTAGATATCAAATTTCAACAATTAAAAATCACCTCAAATTTCTTCAGTTCTTCCTTAGCAACTGTGTAAAGTACACCAGAGGAGCTCGGGAAAGCAGCTGTCCTCTCAGAAAGTTTTAGCCAGTCTTCAAATCTGGAGTAATCATCCAAAAACTTTTGCCATAGCCGCCATGTCTCTTCAATTCTGCAATACATAATGGTAAACCAGGGAATGTTCAGACTGAAAGACAGCTAACCTACAGAACTTTAATCAACAACAACAGCAAACTAACATTGCACCAGACAACAGTTGGCTCTTAATTTAGGTCAGGCAGTCTGGTTCATAAACAGACGATAGAGAATGCTGGCTTATTTCAGGCTGAGCTAGAACAAGATGATGGTGATATTTCTTTAACTCATCTAATTTTGGTATAAAAAAGAAAGCTAAAGTTAGCAATAGGAGCTCTAAGAATCTGAGTACAAGCTAAATAACTTCTGTAATACAGTGTCAGTGTAGGTACCTAAGTCAGTATTTTAGAAATTAGAAACTCCATACTACCTTTAACTGCATAACTTTTTTCTTACATAATGCTAAAGATGTTGAAGCATAAAGTTCTTAGTCATTATTGTACACTGCAAAGGGACACAAACATTTTTTTTTTAATTCACCAACAAGTAGTAAAATGCTGTTGCTCAAAATATACTGGAAAACATATTTTTATTTAAAAAGAACTAAAAGTAATTCCAACAATTCCACTTCAGTTGAATATGCAAAAATAGGAGCTAACTCTTGATTCTAAAACCAAATTGGCATAATACTGAGACTGTAAAATCTCAAGAACTTCAACACCGTTTGATTTAAAATATAAGGATCTTTTTAGGAACATGTTGCATTAGAGCAGAACTTAACTTGTTTCTACATAAAGAACACACCTTTTCCAAATCTTAGATATGAAGGTCTGAAAAGGATCTGAATCATGCAAAATGTATGCTTTGTTGAGGATATGTTGTTTAACCTGAAGTTTGACATCTGGAAAGTTAATGTGATTAACTGTTTCTAGTACAATAAAGATCCTAAATACTAACAGCTTAATTAATTTAATTGTACAAATCTACTAATAGCCTAATGTGTCTATTACAAGGAAATAAACTAGAGTTCTATGTATTGTTCCGCATAATTTAAAATAGATCTGAATTAATTTGCTGGACACAAAGGTATGAAAAGCCTGTATGTTTTCAAGACAAACTAATAAATAGAGCTTATAAAATGTATTTTTTTATATATTCTACACAAGAATTACCATGCTTATAGTATAAGATTACTTAAAGATAGCAATCTGCAGACAGAGACAGATGAGGACATTCTGGATGAACATTCAGTACCAAAATTCTTCCAAATAAGCAAAATCAGACATAAGAAAAACTGTTGAGGAACTTTAGGTGTATGAAAACCCTAGCATTTGGAATAACATTCCATACACTCAATAACTAGTTTCCCCATCAGACTCAGTAGCTTAAGAGTAAACTTAAGGGTTATAATTTTCTCTTCTAGGTCATGTTTTCTAAATTAGTGGGAGTCACTGCTATCAGCTAAGCTTTCTCTAGTTTCTGTCTCACTGTTTCTATTCAGCGTGGAAAATAAGAGATCGTTTGATCAAAGGCCTTGTGAGCAAAATTTGATAATTGCTATCTGTACCTTGTATAAAGACACAACCTGAAATTTATTCTTTTTCCCCACAGCATAACAACTATTGGCTTTTATACAATAACTAATCTTTTTCTGACCCCTACACCTTTTTCTTCAGTACTACCACACTGTCATATCACATCCTAGTTTTGTGCCTGGGGAAGGAAATACTTATCTGTAGATATTTTAGACTTACTTAAGTCGCCTTTCCATTGACATTGCACAAATATTCCTCCACCTTCTGTCCAGATTGCGTGTAGCCTGTTGGATAGAGTCACACTCTGCTTCTGTGGCACAAGCATCACAGTCATGAAGAAGCACTTCACACAGATTGAGAACAGATGCAACTCCAGTGCTATGTTTCTCTATGTCCCTCTGAAGTTCCTGAAGTTAAAGAAATTAATTCTTAAGAGAAATTGCCAAACATGCATGAATACAAATACATTTATGTTATACTATGTTATGTACAGATACATTTATGCTGCAAAAGGCTTGCAAACAGAATAAAAACATCCAGTGAATACCTATTAAGAGACTGCATCTGCACAAATACGTGTTGCAATGTTATCAAGGAGGTCAGGTGAACCCGGCAGCATGCACAGCTCTCCCAGGGATTACAAACACCACCATCACCTGGGACAAACTGACAGAGCTCTGCATGCTCAGCTGAGCATCTTTCACATATATTTAATCAACATCACCAGTAAATGGTGGGACCATTCACAGCCCTTTCCCATTATCACAGAGTAAGGCAGAAGTTAGTAACAGAATTGTGACAAGAAAATATGTTCTTAACTACTGTGAGGGTTTAGCAGAAGTATGATTTGTGAACCTACTGTTTCCCAGGTGAGCTAGCTGCAAAGTGGCATTTTTTACATGGAGATCAGCAGCAGTACATGTTGAACAGTAGATTCCAGTCTGCTATAGACTCCAGTAGATTTTTTATTTTCCCCCCCTCAGCTTTCCAATTCTATATCTTTTTCATTGGAAATGGAAAAGTGAAATTCAGGACAGCTTAAGAAAATGCCCTCACACTATCTTAAAGCTCACTCAGTGTGATCAGTATTATTTCTTCTCTTGGTTTCTTGGTTGCAGTGGCTTATTTTACAGTAATGATAAAGTTTCACCTTGAAAATATGTTTCAGCTTCAGTTTTTAGCAACAGGTTCAAGTTAAGACAAGCCATAGAAGTAATGGGCTATTGAAGCTGAAGCAGTGCAAGGAAAAGAAACCTTCCTTGACTGCTGCCTACATTTGCAATGAATCATCACAATGCTATACAGAATAATCAGAATGGACAGTAACAAAGCCAAGACAACATAATTCCAATAGTGACTAAGAACAACTGACAGGAATACATCAAAAATGGTATGTTGCTTCTAGAATAATATGTTCACTTCTGATTTAGATGAAGAATTCATTTAGAATTAATATTATTCTTTCATTTGGGAGAACAAGAACTTGGCAGCTTGAGGATAAGTAGAAATAAACTGCTCTTTCCAATTATGCCAGTGAAGTAAACTGTAACATGCAAAGGGAAATATGATGTCAACTTATTATGTCTACACACATTTAAGATCTAACTAGAGGAACTTTTCTCACAGCTAGCAATATGATATACTGAAAATGCCTTCCAGCCGGAAATGAGATGTAAATATAGAATCTAAAACCCCCAGCAAATCTGAAATGGAGCTCAACTTGTACCAATCACTTGATTTGTCTGGCTGTGATAACTGGAGTTTAATATATTCCTGCTTCTCATCTGTGAAACAGAAAGCTATTTTGTGAACATCTACTTCATTTCCATGAAGTGGAAAATCATACTTTTTCCTCAGCTCTGGTCGTTTCACTTTCCCTTGCCTGTATTATACTCTTTCAACATTATGTCCAAATGCTTATTCTTCTCTCTACCCACTCCGAAGGTAGGGAGAAAGGGTGGCTACTATATATAAGGGTGGCTACTATAAACAGATGCACTACTCTATGAAACACACACTGAGACTTGAGGCTAAGCACGTTCCTCTCTGCTGTTTTGGAGCAGAACAGATGTGAGAACTGCCAGTTGGTAGAGTTCTGAGTATTCTTAAAGACTTCAGACTTTTTTATTCACACACAGAACATTTCTACAAGCAACATCTACACTGTTTCTTTCTCCATAGTCTTGTATTTCTTTCCCAGACTTTCAAAGGCCTTTGGGTTAATTCACAAAGGAGCATAACTTTTACGCAGTGCTGTCACCCACATACAGCTTTTTTTCCTTTGTCGGTCCAAATTTTTTCCCACATTTCCAGTGGTAGCAGTTTGAGAAAGTAAGCAAGCAAATAATTCTCGAAATGCAGTTTGCAACCCCAGGAAAACACTGCGGTGAAGTTATCCTACCTTCCCCAGGACATCCAGCTTCAATTATATCTTTAATTTCAATACACAGACCAGCAATCTGCAAAGGTGATTCTTGGCTGAAGTTAATACAGATAAGTAGATAGTGGAGTTACAGAAATAGAATTTGGCCTGCCTTTTTTGTAGTGTAATATTTTTAAAATAGATTTGTATATTAATGACTAGTAGCAGTACAAGAAGCAAAGATAACATCACCTCAGAGAATGATTAACATGGAAAAAACAGAATGACTAACAAAAGAAGAAAGAGGGATGAAATATTTCAGGAGATGGTCAACATGCTGGCCTTCTGAGGTGCAGTGAATAGTGACATAGCCTCTGACTAGCAAAAATACTGATTGCAATACATTGAAAGTGGGTGGGCCTTAAAAATTAGTATTATTCTTGTAACCATGGCTTTCAGTGCTACAAAATCAAATTATCAACAACTTTCTAAATATGGCACCATCCCAGGATAAGAGTCACCTCCATTTGTTGCCTCTGGAGTTCAAAATTAAATCAGTCACGCTTCTACAGAATATCACTGCACACTGTCACTGCATGGGGATCACCACAAGGAACCATCAGTTTCTGTGCCCAGATTAAGTCCCCTAAGAATTGATTGCAACAAACTGTGGGATGCCTGCTCAAATTGCTAGTAAAAAAACCTCAAGTATCTACTTTGTTGATCACAATGTTTAGCCCTGCTCTCCACTTCATCCGACTCCAAAACACCACACATTAGCGATGCTTGTGTGCTATAAATTATTCCTGTATTGTTTACATATGGAATGTTAACAAACAATTCTGTGCAGCCATATAACAAATCAGCTGGGGAGATGGCAAAAACTCTGAGAGGGTTCTTGGGTCTCAGTCCCACGTTGAGCTTAAAAGGGTCAAATGCCAATTTGTACACTTCATAAATCAATTATGCTGAAAACATTCTGACACTCCTCTTCCCATGCATTTCTTTCTCCTGTGGAGATCAGAACTGATATCCAGTGAGGCATCAGAAAGGTATTTTTGCCACCAAACAACAAGCAGGAATACAACAGAGTAACAGTCCTCTTCAATAATGTGCTTCTAGGTAAAACTGCATTGTGCAGTGAAATGGAACAAGAAATAGAAAGTACAGTAAATAATCTTAGGAGTAACATTAGTTTTAATACCAAAAATCTGGTTGACTCAACTAGTTTTCCGCCTGTGCCACTGTTGAGTATTTTGTGGTAGCACCTTCTAAAGGCTTGAATGCTATAAACCAAACAATTTTGGTTGGATGAGGCCCTTCATAGACAGACAGGTGTAGCCTCCTGTTCACAATCCCTTGTCCCTGGAGGTGTCTTCAACCACCCCAATATCTTTTGGAGGGACAACACAGAAAGGCATAAGCAATACAGGAAGTTCCTGGAATGCGTTGATCATAACCCCCAAATGAAAGAGGAGCCAACAAAGAGAAGGGCCGGTGAAGAATGTGAAGCTCAAGGACAGCCTCGTTTATAGCGACCATGAAATGGTGGAGTTCAAGACCCTCAGGGCAGAGAGGAGGGCACACAGGAAGCTCACTATCCTGGATGTCAAGAGGGCAGATGTTGGCCTCTTCAGAGAACTGCTTGGTAGAGTACCACGGGATAAAGCCCTGGATGGAAAAGAAACCCAAGAAAGCAATATTCAATGATCACCTACTCCAAACTCTAGAGCAAAGAGGAAGTCAGGCAAAAACACCAGGAGCCCTGTATGGATGAACAAGTTGCTCCTGGACACACTTGTACATAAAAGGGAAGTGGGAGGGTGGCAGTAAGAAGAGTGATGGGGACAGTTCTCTTTATTAAAGAGAACTAACTATTATCTTTATCAATGACCTGGATGAGGGGACTGAGTGCACCCTCACAAAATTTGCAGATGATATTGTGTTGGGAGGAAGTGTTGGTCTGTCTCAGGGTAGGAAGGCTCTACAGTGGAACCTGAATAGACTAGATTGATGGGATGGGACCAATTGTATGAGGTCCAACAAGGCCACGTGCTGGGTCCTGAATTTGGGTCACAACAATGCCATGCAATGACCTACCCAGAGGAAAGGTCCTGGAGGTGTTGATTGACAACCAGTTGACTATGGGCCAGCACTGTACCCAGGTGGCCAAGAAGGCCAACAGCAACCTGGCTTGCATCAGAAATAACATTGCCAGCAGGACTAGGTAAGCGATTGGCCCCCTTTACTCAGCACTGGTGAGGCCGCACCTCAAACAACGTGTTCAGTTCTGGGCTCTTCATTTCAAGAAGGGCACTGAGATGCTCGAACATGTCCAGAAAAAGGCAACAAAGCTGGTGGAGGGTCCAGAGAACAAATATTACCAGGAGAAGCTGAGGAAATTGGGGTTGTTTAGTCTGGAAGAGTCTGAAAGGAGACATTATCACTCTCTACAACCTCTCTACAAACGAGGCTGTAGCCAGGTGGGGATTGGTCTCTTTTTCCCTGTAGCAAGCAACAGGACAAGAGGAAATAGACTCAAGATGCAACAGGGGAGGTTCAGATTAGGTACAGAAGAAACTTCTTCACTGAAAAGGTTATTAAACACTGGAACAGGCAGCCCAGGGATGTGGTTGAATCACTGTCCATGGAGGTGTTTAAAAGATGTGTAGATGTGGTGCTCAGGAACATGGTTTAAGCACTGGACTTGGCAGAGTTAGGTTAATGGTTGGTAAAGTTAGGTTATGGTTGGACTTGAGGACCTTAACATTTTTTTCCAACTAGAAAAATTTTGTGATTTTATGAAAAGCTTCCACCAGTATTCTAGTGCTAAAAGGAGGACAAGGGAATCGTGGGCCCTCTCCAGAAGGATATGGGAGACCTGGTTACCTGGGATATGGACAACACTGAGGTATTCAGTGACTTTTTTGCCTCAGTCTTTGCCAGCAAGGGCTCAAACCACAGCGCTCAAGTCACAGAAGGCAAGCGCAGGGTTGGTAAGGTTCAAGACCACATAAGGAACCTGAAGCTGCACAAATCCATGGGAACTGATAAGATACAGGTTCCCAGAACAGCCACAGGTACCAAGGAAACTGGAAGATGAAATTGCTAAGGTACTATCAATCATACCTGAGAAATTATATTAGGCTGGTGAAGTTCCTACTGATTAGAAAAGGGGAAACACAACCCTCATTTTTAAAGAAAAAAAAAGAAGACTTGGGGAACTGCAGGCCAGTCTCACCTCTATGCCCAGTAAGGTCATATAGCAAATCCTTCTGGAATCCATGCTAAGGCACATGTAAAATAAGGATATGACTGGTGACAGTCAACATGGCATCACTGAAGGTAAATTTTACCCAATAAATTTGGTGGCCTTCTATGATGGGGCCACAACACTGCTGGATAAGCGAAGAGCAACTGATGTCATGTTCCTGGACTTGTGCAAAGTGTTCAACACCATCCTGCACAACATCCCTGTGTCTAAACTGGGGAGACAGGGACTTTACAGATGGATCTCTCAGTGGATAATGAACCATCTGGATGGTCACGCTCCAAGCATTGCAGTGAACTGCTTGATGTCCAAAGGGACACCAGTGATTAGTGGCATTTCTCAAGGGCCTGTACTTGGTCTGTTGCTGTTTAACACCTTTGCCAGTAACATTGGTGGTGGGATCAAGTGCAACTTCAGCAAGTCTGGTGATGACACCAAGCTGTGTGGTAAGGATGATACACTGTGGTAAGGATAATACACCCTTATAGGATTGAGAGATGGACCCGTGCAAACCACATGATGTACGACAAGGCAAAATGTAAGGTCCTGCACGTGGGCCAGGGCAATTCCAAGCACAAATACAGCCTGAGACAGTGAGGAGTCCTGAAGAGAAGGACTTGGGGGTGTTGGCTGATGAGCAGCTCAACATGAGCCAGTAATGAGCAATTGCAGTCCAGAAAGCCAACCTGAGTGGCATCAAAAGAAGCATGGCCAGCAGGTTGATGGAGGTATTTCTTCTGTTCTTTCATGAGACCCCATCTAGAGTAGTGCATCCAGCTCTGCGGTCCCCAGCACAGGAAGGAAATGGAGCTGTTGGAGCAGGTCCAGAGGAGGCCCAAGAAGATGATTTAATGGAATCATTAAATGATTCCATTTAAACAGATGAAACTGGAATGTAACTGCATGGTGATTTCTAAGTAGTGTTTTCTTGAGACCCTGACCCTGCAACAGCAACGGCTGGGAAAAACTAGAGAACCTCTCCTATGAAGACAGGCTGAAAGAATTGGGGCTGTTCAGCCTGGAGAAGAGAAAGCTCCAGGCAGACCTTATAGCTGCCTTCCAGTACCTGGAAGGGGCCTACAAGAAAGCTGTGTAGGGACTTTTTACAAGGCCATATAGTGAAAGGATGAGAGGGGATGGTGTTAAGCTGAGAAATGGGATATTAGGAAGAAATTCTTTACTGTAAGGGTAGTAAGAGACTGGGACAGGTTGCCCAGGGAAGCTGTGGATGCCCCCGCCCTTGAAGTGTTCAAGGAGAGATTGGATGGAGCTTTGAGCAACCTGGTCCAGTGGAAGGTGGCAAGGGGGTTGAAACTAGCTGATTTCCAACACAAACCACTCTATGATTTTATGATTTTAACTTCACAGCTATAGCTCATGCATCTTTGCGTGCAAAGTGATTCTCAAACAAGCTGCAAAATAAAAATAAGTTAGAAAATTTGCTAAAAAATAGTAATTTTCAAGCATGTGCAAACTCTGCGCAAACTTTGCAAGACCCAATAGGTGTCAGTTTTGCCTCTGGGAACAGACAATTCAAACAAACGGAAACCACAAAAGAAAACCAATTGCAATTAAGTTGTTCAGGTTACATCTCTCTTTGCCTTACCTTTCCAGGAAAGGTCAATCAGCTCCTGGTGGGCTCGATGTCAAAGAAGGCTCTATAAGTGACACAGTAAGTACCACTCTCCTTGGTATATAAACACTTCTTTGCCTCATGCCCTCTCAGCACTGAGCTGGGTATGGGCAACCCAAAGACACTCACTCTACTTTGGTTCTCCCCATCTCATGGTGCACCTCATAAGTGTGTTGTGTTTTACCTGCTGTTCATTTAGCTTCCTTTGTATCTCCTCAGAATCACAAGTTTCATAGACGATAGGTTTGGACAGCTCTGATTCAATGTGGGCAAGCCAAGATCTCAGGCTACTCATGTTTTTATCCAGTTGCTGCACTGCAACGAGGGTCTCCTTCAATTTCTTTACCCTGTAAAGAAAAAGCAAACAGCAGAATAAGTACACCTTGAAGGAGAATTTCCACAGCATGTGTTTCAGGAAGTTTTCACAGACATTCAACTTAGATGGTAAGTTCTGTTCTAAAGTCTTCCTTTATTATGTAATATATTAATTACATGTGCAAATAGTCCTGTATTAAGAAGTTCTGGTTAAAAAAAAATTAAGAGCTTACTAATGCCAGATGACATTTTCAAAGCTTCTGCACCTTTACCAGTTAAATGTTTGTTAAGAAAGGAAAACTTTTTTTTTTTTTTTTTTTTTTTTAATGAATTCACACACACTAAAGCCCCAAAACAACTCAAGTAATTTAGTTATGTAACCAACAGATGACAGAATCTCATGTAGATGACTACAAATAATTTATCCCTTTAATGAGTGCTGGTGGTGGAGTACACTGTGAATAGGAGTGAACAAGCCTTTTCATCCTGGTGATTTCTAAACATATCAGAGAATGGTTTGGGCTGGAAAAGACCCAAGATCATTTAGTCCAACCCTCTTGCAACAAGCACGAACACCTTTAACTGGCACAGGTTGCTCAGATCCCTGTCCAACCTGACCTTGAATGTTTCCAGGGATGGGGCATCCACCACTTCTCTGGACAACCTGTTTCAGTGTGAAGATTTTTCACTGAATAACTTTTAGACAGAGACGTCCAGCTGAGGACTTAGTGAAAATCCCTGAATCCCAAGGGTTGATTTAAGTTGTTCTTGGTCTTCATGGACTACTCCATATTTAAACAGATGAAACTGGAATGTAACTGCATGGTGATTTCTAAGTAGTGTTTTCTTGAGACCCTGACCCTGCAACAGCAATGGCTGGGGAAAACTAAATAGTGGGATTTTTTTACTTAAAGGAACATTAGGCTTAAGAGTGAGGAAAATTTGGACAAACCTTCATCCTATAATGATATTTATTCCTTCCTCCCATTTCAAATGAAAAAAATGTCTGTCCATAATTTCCCGCTTCCTACCCCTGTGTTACAAAACATACACTAGTGAATTCTGAAATGGTTCCTAAGCTTTCTTTTTTTTTTTAATTTATTTTTATTTTTTTTCTGTATTTGTAGTACCACAAATAATTTTGAGTAACATCCTCCTTTATGCTTTCATTGCTCTTCCACTTAACTGTTTCTGTATCAGAAAGCTTTAAGAGATGAATGTAGCTGCAGACAAACTGACTAAATCGAATTAAAAAATACAAGATTGCCAGATTTGTCAAACAAACAAAATACCACCTGACTATCCTATACTTCGAACAGAGCATTTAACTTTTTTTTTCATACTAGCCAGCAAATTTATCAAGGGTTTCCATATTTAAAGAAGTAGTTGCAGCTGACCACAAAGAAGGTATAGTGGGTGTCCTTTCCTTACAAAAGGAAAATGCAGAGATCTTGATGTCAACTTAAAAAACTTAGATATTTCATTTTTTTGTCTCTTTCTAGCTCACTCTTTAGATCACAGATAGTCAAACTGTGACTCTTTAGCACCAAAGACACTTAAGAAAAGTTTGAATGCATCCTCCTGCTAGAATCTCATGATCAGCAGCTACAGAGTTCTGATGTGAAACAAATCTTGGTGTTTGGAGAAAATGTTGGTAATGTGAAAATCTGGCTGTGCGGGGGCTGAATCAACACAAACCTGTTGAAAGGCTGCTCCAGTTCCTATGATCAGATCATTCCAAAACACAGATGTGTGTTTAGACTTGAACACATACTAGGAGAAAAAGCAATGCCTGGGGGCATCATCTGCTCATCACCTATGGTTGTACATAGGGTGTTCTGTGGGACTGGACCAACTGAAACTTGTTCACAGGGAGAACAATAAGGTTGGCTATTGCTCTTCCAGAGCTCACATAACAGCTTATCAGTCTCTGACATTAATTAAGAGGAGTGAAAGCTGCCCATTTGCTGTTTAGGTTTTCAAGGTTGAATGCTGCTGATCTTTTCAGGCACACTGGAGTGGGAAAGGGAAAAACGAGTCATGCCAGCCTTGAGTAGGCAATGTCACCCTACCATTTGCAGTCCCAAGCTACAAACCAGGCTTTTCTGCACAGTTTTGCAAATGTGTAGTAGTACCCTTACTGCTGTGCAACACCTGATAAAGAGCCTGTCATTTAGAAAGTGACCCATTTCACTCAGGCAGGCTGCATGGGAATACATCCTTGTCAACACAAAAACAAAAACAGTGATTTGCAGTAATATGACATAGGTTACATAAGACAGAAAAAGAAAAAAAAGTGAGACATATTGAAAAAACACACCAACTAAAACCTACTGCTGGGCCCTCCCTCCTGCCAAACAGTTGCAATTCTCTGCAGTCAAATTCCAGAAGCTAAAAAAAAAAAAAAAAGGAGAGGAGCAGAGGACCACTCTCTCCCTGTCTCTCCTACATTTGAACACTGTTCTTTTTTTGTACAGCATCTAACATGACAGCCTCCCTGCTCATAGTACAAATAGAAACAAATAAACAAGAGCTTCTTGGAGTCTGCCGGGCTTACTTTTTTTAGCAACTGCAACATGTTGTTTTGCCTCCAGCTACTCTGAAAACTATCCGTGAACAAAGAACATAAATATATAATCAATCACATCTATAATTTTTCCTTCTGAATTTTAGCAGGCAAGATACCTGTGCTCTTCACCTTATTGAATATTGATAATTACATAATGTGTTTGCAACAAAAAATCTCTCTTAAAAATGTAACAGCTCAAAATCCTACCTTGCCACTCTAAGGGTAGGACCTGAAAGCTAATAAAGCTAAAAGCCCTGCTTAGCAACAAAGGTCAAATTATAAACCATTCAAGTATGTGGGATTTCTAGCCAACTATAATTTTAATCATTTGAGATTTAATTTTAAAAGCTATGTTTAAGTAGGTAATTATTCCAATAATCATGTTATACTTTTGTTGCAGCACTGTGCATGTTACTGGAGCCTTGAGATAACTCCGCTACTTGATAATGAAGATTCGGCATTGAAATCAAGGGGCTGGTGGACCCACGATATGGTTGTTTTAAAGGTCATTTTTTATATAACACACATAGCCTTGATCCATTTTACATTTTACTCTCAGAAAGAAAAATACTGCAGAACTGAATTGTTTTTATGGTTTACTGGTGAAAAGGCAGTAAACAAAAAAAAAAAATTGAACGGGTTTCTGAGGCTTACACTTCCATGTTTCAATTACTGCACCTCAGTTTCACCAAGAATGTAATAACTTTAAAATGTTTATTTCACACTAAGAAAAGGCAATAGGAAAACAACCTGGAGCTAAAATTAAGAGCAATTACCTTTAATTCTACTAGTCCTAAAATAGATAGTCTTAGATTCCACTTAATTTAAAGAGGAACAATCTTGTAAATACCTAACAATGAATCATACAGAACTCATAGCTACTGCATTAGTCATTAGCCAGCTGGTTACTAATATAATAATTTAAAAGCAACATGAAAAGAGTCAACAAGAGCATGTTAGCTGAGTCTTTACAAAGCCAGTAGAAAGCAAAGTGTTTTTTAAGAAAAATATCTCCTCACAACTCAAGATATTTTTAGGAAAAACATACTCTTAAAATAATGAAAAATAATACACTAATAAAATAAGTTTCAAAACACCATTGAAAAAAACATTTTATGATGAAAGAAAGGTTTAGAATCCAAATTACATTTCTACTGTGTACCAGGACACTAGCACCACCTGTTATATTTGCTCTTCAAATTAGTTTCCTCTTTCAAACACTGAATTAGTAGAACCCTAACAACAACAGAAAAACTTCTAGAAGAATAATGTGAAGAACAAAAAAGAGAAGATGGGTCAATAATCAAATATTATGTAGGCTGGGTTTAAACATTACACTCAGGTACAAAATAGTCATTAATATGTGCAGCTTCTGGAAGTTAAATCTGAAATACGTTATATATACAGCCTCTCTCCAACTCTGCCTTTCGGTAGCCATGCCCCTTTGATGACACAAACATTGAGCAGACAAATACAAAGTCTGCTTTCTCTCATGTGTATACATGCTCTTGTATTTAAAACCAGCAGTAAAACCAGTCTACAGTTTCTTTCAGCCAACCTTACTAGTTGTAACAAAAAAATATTCTGAGAGCCCAAAGTTCTAGCTGTAAAACAAAGTATGCTGTTATCACTAGCTACTATTTTTAAACTGAGAAGAAAACAGTAATTCCTAGCTAAGGTAGTGATCTCTACATATCAAAATTTCAATTAGTTTCCCAGCAAACCAAGACTTCAGAAAGAGCCATTTCAATCAAAAGCAAACAAAAATAGCTGCCTGCCTTGTGATATCACAATTACAGTCTGGGAGATCTGAATCCACATTGCCGTCCTCCGCCATCTTCACAGCATGCAAGTCCTTTATCACCACCATGAAATTTTCCAGCACTAAAAAGAAGAACTTCCACTCCAAAAGCCTGCAAACACTGTGCTTTGGGTGGGGGGAGGAGTGGGGACACACTTCTCTTTGCTGGTGAATCTTGTACAGAAAATGTTGCAAGGCAAACAAATGTTAGCAGCCCTTGCTTGATAACATGAGACTGAATGGTGACAAGTGGTCATGTTTCTAAATAAAACTTGCATTCATCAACATGTGCCAGACTTGATCTCCAGGAATGTGGAATGTGAGTGCTAGGGGAAGGGATGAAAACACGTAGAACAAAGCCTTCTTTGCAAAGCCTGAGCAGTTGTACCAACAGAACTGCTTCCTGGCTGTAAAACTCTGCAGCATGTTTCGCACCAGGCTGACATATCAGAAAAATCTGATAGGATGAAAATGTTCTAGAAGGGCAGAAACAGAAGTCTCTGATACAGAGGCACAGCTGTCTTACTGTCACTGTCTCTTCTTGAGGTGGTTCCTGAGGAGGTTAAAGACCTCCTCAGAATGGAGAGGCAATTAAAGTGGGTAAGGAAACAACAGAATGTGAGAAAGAAAGGCTTTTACAACAGGTGAATGGAGAAGTTCTACTGTACAGCTCAAAATCAACAGGTAAAGATTCAGACTGGATGAATACTACCATACTATATTACTGAAACATATTCATAGAGCACTTTCTATTTGTTCACACTTGTAGGAAACAAACAACTAAGACAAATGCTCCAGACGGGATGACTGCAGCTTTTCAGAAAAGCACATAGGCTCTGATAGTTTATTAATGCTGTCAGGGATCCAGACCATGAAAAGATAGTGTTTTATTCTTAACCCCAGAACAATTACTCTGCATTTACTAGCTGAGTGCAGCCAAAATAACGTTGCATGATATATTCTGAACTCCAAAGTATCCTAACAGGACCACCGCCCAATATATAAAAACATATTCTGAAGAGCCTCTGGAGACTTCTGAAAATAATCTTGGGAGATAAAAATCCTTTTGTCCAGTGGGAATTAGACATCAATTCAAGTACTTTTAACATATATTAAGCAACAACTTGCATTTTAGCGACTACCAGCCTAAGCAACAGCTGAACTAGCAAAATTTCCACAACCTAGCATCAAACCTCTCCACCATTTACTTCCCAGTTTCAGCAATGCAAGTTCAAACATTGCAGTGTTTTTTTAACTTCACCATACAGAATGGTATGGAAAGAATTGTATGTTTAATTGTACATCACAGTACTGAGCATGCCAGGTGAGAAGGTTAAGTTGAAATTATCTGGAAATAAAATTAAATAAATGTTTTACATAAATTATTCCAGAAGTAGGACTTGAAACCCTGCTTCACAGTAACATAATGAGAAAATTTAAGTGTATAATATTGCAGTTTATATCTCCCCAAGAATGATACAGCATCCTGAAGCTTTACTTATCTGTATGGTGGACACTAGCCTCTAATACTGAATAGACAGTACAGATCTTTTAATTATCTATTTTGCAGTTTCTGAGTAGGTATTTCAAAAGACAAAACACAAAGATACAGAAAATACACTTTATTTTCAACCACTGTTGATGTTTCACACCCTCTGAAACCAGGACCTAGACTGTAATGCACCACTTCCTGACTTAATTGTTCCGTAAGAAACAATGTTCATTACTTTAAAATTAGCCACTATAAAATGAGCTGGAGCCACCAGAATGCTTCTGCTTACATAAAATTTACTGCTCCCATGCTAACAGACTGCAGAGCTGGAATTCAGTAAATTCCATATGAAAAAAGAACAGATTGAAAAAAACAATAAAACTAAACAAACCCTTTTGCTGCTACTATGACTAATTCATATATCCTTAAATCAAAGCAGTGTAAAACATATTTACACCTTATGAAGTGCAAATTTGTGACAAAATTATTGTTGTTAATGGGAGTCCGTAGCACAACTCAACAGAAAGTACTGAAACAAATAAACTAGTTTCTTCACATATCAAATAACAATCCTGTATTTCTTTAAATTATGAAAATTGCTGTCATATTTTTGACTTTGAATAAAAATTATCGTTAAGCCTAATGTTTATAGGTCTACCTCCAGTACTCCATCAGTGAAAAAATAATCAGGAAGAAAAACTAAGACCTAGTTTTGGAACTGCTCCTCTTGAAATCTAAAACTACAAATGTGGTATTTAGATTCCTCTGCCAAGAATTTTTCAGAAAAACTACATTTGCATCCAGTTTTAAGCACCCATCTGAAGTAAGATGATACTGGATAAGACTCACTAAATCTGACTACAACCAATCCTATCACATTCTAGCAGATACTGTTTTGAACTGACTTCTTGAAAAAAACTGTCGAATGCTGTGAAGTAAAACAGGAAGGTGAATTTCACTGAAATGTGTTTATGATTAAGAATAAACTTACTAAACAGTTAATGATGAAAAGGCAGACAATAAAAAGATTTTAAATTCATGACATCCAGCATATTAACCTGTCCTCTGTAGCACTTTGAAACAAAACAACTGCTTTACCTGGCTGCAATAAGATCTAGAAGATGTTGCCACCTGTCATTGATCTTGCCAAGTTTGTACTCAATCTCTGATGCCTTACTCTCATGGCTGGCTTTGGCCAGTCGCTCTCCCATTTGCTGGAGCTGGATTTTGTTTTGCTGGGCAACTGCAATTTCCTCTTGATAATCCTGGACAGAAAAGAGCAGTCAGAAATCAGGCTACTTATTCTAAATACACTCTGCTCTACACCACTAATGGAACCACATAAATATACAAGAGAATGTTGTTTCCTAGTGATTGGTACAGTGGAGAAGCAGCATCTTAACTATTAGATATACAGCAGAATGAAAGAAAAAAAACCAAAAAGAGAGACACAACCCAAGCAAAACACAATGCCTTCTATAAATACATCTGCTATAGCTAAACTCATTACAGGCAATTCTGATTGCACATTTAGTATAGCATTCAGATGCCTTTGACTTTGCAGTCACTTAATTTTCCAGTATTCTGTGAGGTTTACCCTGTGGAAGACAGGAAAATATTGCCTAGAGAGAGAGAGAGAGAACAAACAGAGTCTTATTGGAACATGTAAAACCTCCTTTTCAGCAAATTCAGTGTCCTCTTTGCAAAACAAAATAAGTAAGCAGTTAAAGAGCAATATGTAAGTGTATATGTAATGCACTATACCTTTTTAAGTTTCTCAATCATTTCTTCTATGAGGATGTCACCATTTTGAGAAACTTTAATTTCCATTTGTGTCAGCCACTCACAGAGCTCCTTGTTCTTCTCACTAAAGACAGCCCACTCATTCAGCCTCTCACTAACTTGCTGTCGACGTAAGGAGACCTTAAATCATTTGCAGAGAGACAATAAAAACAAAATAGCAAATGCATTTAAAATGCATGTTTGAAACATTTTGTGCCACGGTGTGAACTACTCTGGCCCTGCAAATGTGTTCCAGCCACTTGTCATTAAAACAAACCAGGGATGTATTGCAAAAACTCTCAGTTTAGAGGTAAGAGTTAATCTTGTTTCCTGTTAACTGCAACCTATGCATACCCAAGCATTGCACTCAGTAGCCTGTCAATGTCTTGTTTTACAATGTCTAACCCAAAGGTTTTATTAAAAAACCTATTTATTTTTTTTCAATTTTTACTCACCTATATAATGTTATAGAGTATATTAACAATTCCTTTTTAGTCCATGAGAGTAAATAAAAAAGGAAGAGACAAATGCTTCTCCAAAACAAATAGATATACACATAGCATTGGTCAAACTTAAGACTGTGTAATTTGTGCATGAGCATGATTTCTAAGCACGAAGTTAAATCAAACACATACAATATTTTTGCATAAGTGATTTTCTACTTCGGTCCCAATATACTCATTTCATGGATCACTACTTCTCCTCTATGGCACTGAGAGATTCTAAAGAACTGAGGTGTACCCCAACAGGGCAAAATAGGCATAAAACATCAGAGACGAACGCTGTAGTTATTAAAAGAGGAAGAAAATCATTACTATGTTTAAGATATTGCTATAGCAGTGGTACCATCTCAGATTGTGAACAGTAACAGACAGACAAAGTTGGATGTTGACATTAAAATAGCAGAAGAGGGTGAGCAGCAGTCATCTTTCCACACTTACTTGCTCCCAATTGTAATCTGCATTGTTTCTAACTTTGTATCAGCATCTCAACTGAGAAGATGAACATTGCATCTACTCTGTCACAAACAATGATGATTCCTCTTTAAATACTATGTTAGGTTTAAAAGGGTCATATATATGATCTCACATTTCCTTTCTGTGGTTCTAAACCTGATGGCAGCTTTCCGGAAATAAGCAACGGTTGAACAGTGTTGCCCTAGGTTACATCTTGAAATATTCAGAATGCACATAACTAAGATAAAACTTTACTTGCCTCTCTGCCTTTTACCATAAACATGTGTGCAGCGACTACACTGTGGTTTAGGTGTATCTACATTGGCTCATTCATATGGAACAAACTTATAACAAGTTAACTGTGAATCATTTTTTATAGAATCTGCAGAGTTGGAAGGGACCCATCAGGATCATCAAGTCCAGCTCCTGTCCCTGTGTAGGGCACCCCAATAATCACACCATGTACCTGAGAGCATCACCCAAACACTTCTTGAACTCAGGAAGGCTTAGTGCCATAACTACTTCCCTGGGGAGCCTATTCCACTGCTCACTGCTCACTGCTCCGGGTGAAAAACTTTGTCCTAATACCTAGCCTCAACTTTCCCCAGCAAATCTTCCTACCATTCCCTGTTTTTGAAGCTTTCACAGGTACCTTATATGAAGTATCTATTTTGAAGTTAGCTCTGGTGTATCTAGACTGCAATCTCTACTGAACCACAGAAACAACATGAGGACAATCTAAAAATCTGGGTGAGAGAGACTCCACTACCTGGATGTCTAAGTGCAACTTGAAGGCAAGAAACACACTAGTGTGTTTCACACAGTAGTGCGATGCACCAGAAAAGTCGAACAATACTCCTCAGCTCACTTCACTGCCAATTGACTCTCCTTCATACTAAGAGAAATGCAGATACCAATATGTGAAGATGCAGAAGGTAACAGCAAACCTGGAAGGTACAACACAGTAATGTTGAGGGGATATCTTTTCTGAGCACAGCCCCTCCACCAAAGCACAGCAAGCTGTATTACTTCTCTGTTTTTCCCAGCCAGTCACGGTCCTACAGCACACAGTGCAACTTTGTTGTTGTTTTTTCAAGGCTGCTTGACCTCACAGCCATGACAAAATTCAAGAAACCAAGAAACAGTGAAGGAAGCACTTCAAAGGATGCTTTCTCTGATTCAGAAAACAGTTCAGTTTTGAAGCTGAGCGTGCCTACATGCATCTCTTCCAAAAGCTGCCACTTGCATTGCCTTTTTCTCCCAACACTTTTGTTACCTGTATACCTGGATCAATACTCAGGACTACACTTGCCTGGTGGCACAGCTCCTCCCACTGTCTGTGCAGCAGCTCTATGCGCTCACTGAGGATTGAGATATCGTCTGCGCTGATGTAGGCAGACAGGGTCTCCTTCAGCAGAGAGAGGTGTGCAAGGTCATCTCTCCATCCTTCCACTGCATTCTCTAACTCCTAGAAGAAACAAGAGTTGGCTAAGAAATACAAATTTGAACGTGCTGATGAAGCATGAAGACAAGTATTGTTATCCCACTGAATTTAAGTAGTATCTACGACCTACCATTTCAAACAGACTGTTTCAGCCCCATATATACCAATATGTTCAGAATTTTGAGAAAGGTAACTCCTCAAAAGGGAATGATAGATCAGCTTTGTACCAAGTAGTCACAAACTAATATACTACTCAAATCCCTCTAAAGTTCAAGGGCATTTGAGAATAGTATTGTTTTAGACTTCTATGTACTGAAAAGCTTTTGAAGTTCTAATCCATTTCTAAACTGCAAAAAATATAGCATAGAAGTGTTATCTAAGATACCCCACGGTAATCTCACCTCAAATAAAAAGCACTAAAACAATGGCTTAGACACCAAGAGTTTAAATTTGCAGTTAGAATTTCTACAATAAAAGCACACCAATATTTAGCACTTCTACAGTACTTTTCAGGTCCTGTTCTGATCTCACTTTGATCAGATCTGTATTTATCCTGCAGGCTTTGCATTACAGTGAGATCACTCAGGTATTACCCTGTGCAAATGTTAAATGGATAGACTCTTGTCACAGGGATGGCTGACTGCTTTGTGTAGCCAGTAATCTGAAGCCTATTAACCATGGAAGAGGTCACTGAATAAAGGCAGGCAAAGATGAGACAACAGTAAACAGAGAACAAGTGCTGTACCTTGCATCGAATCTGCTCTGCATGCAACTCATCATGGTGTTCTGGCAAAGGCTGAGAAAGCTTTTTTTTGAATGATCTGAGCTTCTCCAGGGAGTCTCCTATGCCCTTTTCAGATTTTTCCCAGTCCTGTAGGCAGAATGTTTATTAGACTTCAATTCAGATCTAGATTATACTTATTTTGTTTTGACTAAGTGACCACTAAAGAGTGAAAACTTTTTCATAGTAATAGTGGAAGTTTATCTTAACTAGCCAGCACTCAAGACATTGGGAGGAAACACAGACTACTACACTGCTCGATCTTGGCATTGGTATGTAGAGAGAATAAGGCAGGTCTTCATATATACTTCATATTCAATGAAGTATGTATAAAAATTAACCAGCACTGTGCAAAATAAATAACATTTTTGCTCTTAAGTTGAAAATAGGATTCAAGCAGTCTTTATTGGAGGTGCTCTAGAAATATCAGTTAAAATATATCAATTAACATAGAAGCCAGCTGTGAAGTACTGGTTTGAGAGGTGGCAAATTAAAATCATGAACTCACATAGTGTATATGCAATTCCTGTATTTGTGCTTATCCCTTGATAACACTTTTTTTCAACAGGGTTCACAGAGAGAAACCATGAACTTGCTGAAGAAGTACAGAAGAAATCACATACTTACTTTCAGTAGTAAAGCAAGCTGTTTCTTTTGTTGTTCCAGTTGGGTGCTAGCTATCTTCCAGTGCTCTTGAATTTCATTAAGTTCTGTCTGTAGGGCTGCCTCAGCTCCACTGTCAGCAGAAAGCAGCAATTGCTTCCCAGCTTCCATGGTGAGGATGTAACTCCCTTGCTGCCTTAGAAGAACTTTCTCTTTAAGCTGAAAATATTAATAGTTCTCTGTCAGCTTTGTGTTTCTAATTACAGTTTGCAAGTCACTGTAGTTCTTTCTCAACCCCATACTTTGATTGCATACCTTGGCATAAGGATGAGCTATTGCCTTAATGCTTTACCCTAAGCTTTTCACAATCATGGTCTGCAGCAAACCTTTAGAAAATTTCTCCAAGGAGATAAAGACACAAAAGACTACTTTCTCCCCATTAATACCAGTTTCTCAATTGATCTTAGAGAGGAATATTTTCCCAAGAGCCTATTATATTTATGAGCTTTATTATTATATGTCTCTCCCATCAAAAAAGCTTGAAGACACTAGCCTGCTACATAGATACTGTTAACCTTACATGAAGATAGACACACAAGGTATCCTTTTATTTTGTTAGCTAGAATATATTCCTCAAACAGAACATGGCTGGTTTTTTTCAACATAGTTTCAATGTGATGTAAGCTACAAAGCAAAAACAGAAGTAAAAAGGCTCTAGAGAGAGGGCCGAATAAATTTTCTGTTGCATGTTCTTTATGAACTGCAACTTCATCACATTGCTGCTTCTGAGGCTATGTCAGTGCCAAGAAGAACTAACATCCAGTGTTGCTCTACGCAGAGCAGATAGAATCTAATATATTGTAAAGAACGTTTTAAATGGTGAAGGCTGCAAAAAAGGAGAGGGTTTTTCCTCTTTTTTCAAACACATGGGACATACCTGTACTTCATCCAGCAGTGCTCTGGCTTGCTGCAAAGGGATAGGGACGTTGCCCAGCCCACTCGGTGGCTGACAGGCAACTTCCACAAGCCACTTGCGCAGCTTCTCTGACATCTCCCTGTACCGCTGCCACTGGTGAATCTGGCTGTCAATGATCCCCCTCCGCTGCTGTGCCCGGCGAATTACTCCTTGCCACTGATTACTTAGAAGAGTCAGCTTCAGGTTAAATTCATCCCTATTACAAACAGATAAATAGAGAAACAGAAAAACATAGTCACCTTCCTACCTTGAGCATGATTTGTTTCATGAAAAAAAACGGAGGAAAAGAGGTGTTTTCCAGCTACCAGTTATAAAATATTAGGGAAAAAGCACTGAACTAACATGCTAGCTGACAGAATAAGAACTTCTCGTACTGGGAGAATAATCAAAGGGCCCAATTATTGTGACCTTAAAAAACCCAAGCCTTTAAGACACAAAACTCTTCTACATTTTCACCAGAAATATACGAAGAGAACCCACAGGTTTTGCCAGTTTGACTTAGCCAAGTCCATAGTAAATCATGATTTCACAATTCACCCTCAGATTTACTACTGAGCTTAAGCAGGCACAAGGCATTAACAAAATTCTTACAGTAACAGTAATTCCCAGTAACAGTACATCTTATATTTGGACTTTGGTACCCTTAGAAAAGTCAATGCACATGCACAAGTGGAAGCCACTGGTGTTTCACTGGCTTTTATTCATTTGATCACAAGTGTAAACCAAAATCTCAGACACCAAATAATTACTATTCCATCACATTTAGGATGTGATGTAGGTTTTCTTATATAGCATCAGGGAATCCTCTTGTTAGAGGCAAATAAATCCCCAGCTGACATAAATCAAGTGTAACTCACTAAATCTCTCAGGCTCCTTTGGTAAAAGTGACACTTTGAGAGTACATCACAAAAGACATACAGGTAACATCCACCAACATAATCCAAGACAAATCTTTGTCAGAGAAGCAATCTCAAGGCTTTTGTATTCCCAAATGCATTCTCACATTCGCATACCCCATAGCATCCTACAGAACACTGTCTTATTTAAGAACTGGCTAATTAATACCTTAGCCAAAGCTATAAGAAGTTCTACCTCAGAAAATCATGATCTGAACATGAACATCTGCTAGCTTCTTTGTCTGGAAGTCCCCCTCTAGTCTAAGTATTACTTCACACAACGAGCAGCAGCAATAACACAGGAATGTCTACCTGTCATCCACCTGTCCTTGGTCTAGGAGATGCTGCCCATCAGAGATAATTGAATGTAAAATCTGCTGGCGGCTGAACATCTCTGCCTGGAATAGCTGTTGTACAGGAGACAAAGATGTTAAAACAAGATCTTACATTTTAATTCCACCTGTTTGTGCTGGTAAAGATGAATTTTCATTTTTAAAATCTCATTTTAAATTAATTAATTTAAATTAATTCATGAGCTTCCTCATGAACTTTAGAAATAAACTTAAAAATCTTAAATAATTACTTGCTACTTCTAATAATCATTTTTTAATTCCCTCAGATTAAAAAAAATATCTAAAAACATATTAAAAAGCTAAATAATAACATCAGGAGTTAGTTTTCATGTCTCTGAGTACAGCTGAGTGATTTGCACTATAAATTACAACATGCACAACATTTTGATCTCTAAACCAGAACAATATGGACTTAATGAATGAACTCATTGGATAAGGAAGTGACTGAAAGAGTTGTGATCAGTGTCTCAGTGTTCAAATGGAGACATGTGACAAGTGGTGTTCTTCAAGGGTCAGTACTCAGACCTGTGCTATTTCATATCTTTGTTGGCAACATGGACAGTGGAATCAAGTCCACCATCAGCAGATTTGTTGACGACACCAAACTGTGTGGTGAAGTCAACACACTGCAGGGAAGGGATGCCCATCAGAGGGACCTTAAAAGGCAAATGGCATGAAATTCAACAAGGCCAAGTGCAAGGTTCTGCACCTGGGTCGAGGCAATCCCATCCACAAATAGAGGTTGGGAGAGGAGAAGGACTTTGGGGATGGTGGTAGACAAGAAGCTCAACATGAGCTGTCAGTGTGAGCTTGGAGTGCAGAAAGCCAACTGGGCACTGGGCTGCATCAAAAGAAGCACAGGCAGCTGGTTCAGGGAGGTGACAGTGTTGTATAAACTTTTAACACAATTTTACGATGCCAGTATAACTTGAAAGGAGGAAAAGGTTAGATATGTGTAGGAGCTAGAAATCAATTTTCCACTTCTTCCAATTTATTTTCCAGTTTTCACCATTAGTCACAGTAATCTTTCACAGTACTTTTTAAAGTCCCTTACAATAAAATATTACTTTAGACAGAGAAATACATAGTACTACTTAATCATATTACATATATGATTAAATTCATTTTTTAGAACATCTTTTAGTAAAGGATCACGGCTCTATATAAGGTTGTTAAGGGAGATTAAAAGAAAAAGTATATGGGTATGAAGCTTGAGATTCTTTTTTTTTTGAAAAAAATTCTTTATTTTTTCTTTTTCCTAGTAATGGTATTTACAGTTGGCAGAAGTTAACCCTTGCCTGAACTGTGACCATATATTTTCTCAATCCAAATTCACCTCTGTTATATGGCTTCTCATCAGCTCTAATGGTTACATGCCAATGCCCACATCTGCAGCTGCCAGAGAAAAAAACACTGGCACCTGACAGTTAAATCCTTCAGTCACATTGTATGTAGCTTAGGACTTCTACATGATGGGTTATTTTTCAAAATGAGATTTTGCTTCTCTTAATCACTAAATTAATTTGGAAAATGATACCCAGGTCATAAATTTTTCCACGGAATGAAACAGCTTCAGAAAGCTGAGGAAGAAGGCAGATTTTTTGCTTTCTGGCACATCTATTTCATGTGAGAGGGCATGGATGAAGCAACAGAGGCAACAGCACCTACCAGCATTGTAACACTGCTGACAGACTGAAACTTAACAGACTACAACTGGTTAAAAAAACCCATAAAATCCCACCCTCCCTGCCAGGGATAGTTAGATTAGATATTAGAAGAAACTTCTGTACTGAAAGAGTAATTAAACACTGGAACAGGCTTCCCAGGGAAGTAGTTGAATCACTGTCCCTGGGGGCATTTAAAAATGTACAGATGTGGTGCTTGGGAACATGGTTTGAGCACTGGACTTGTCAGAGTTAGGTTGATGGTTCGTACCATTAGGTTATGGGTGGTCTCAGTGATCTTGGAGGTGTTTTCCAACCAAAATGATTTTTTTTTTTTAAAAAGGACAGGTGAAGCTAAAGCTTATCAAGCATGAAGAACTCTGCTTAGAGCAGAAGTATTCAAGCCCTAAACTGAAGCAGAGACTTTTTTGTCAACAGCCACTTCCTCTCCACATGTACACTGTTGCTGTACTTAAAAGGGATACTCCACTATGTGGAATCTTTTGCCACCCCAACTACATATGATCTACACATGTAGATCACTAGGAATCACATAAACAGGAATTCAAAGGAGGATGAAAGGAGGGCATGTGCTGGAATGCAAAATACCAGCACACTGAAAACCAATTTCAGTAAATGAGTTGGCAAGGCTTCCCTTCCCCTGCCAGCACTTTCTCAAATGCTTGTCACAGTGTGCTCCCACTGAGTGCAAGTCCCAAGAAATGTATCCTGCTTGCAAATAGATGCCTGAAGAATTGATCTAGAGTCACAGAATCATTTTGGTTGGAAAAAACCCTTTAGTATCACCACATCCAGCCATTAACCCAGTAGTGTCACGATCTACTCCTCTCACATGAAGAAGGAAACCAGTACTGGACTGAGCAATTGGACAAGGACCACTACAATCCTGACCACTACAAGGACCACTACATCCTGACAGACTTAAGTGATACAGATGCCAGTATTTGATCATGATATTTGAAAAAGGTATCACCTCCACAATGACGGTTTGTAAATTTTAGTAGGAATTTATTTCTAAGTTATTTCTACTTCACTGGTGAAGCTAGGGTCCTCTTTGTCTAAACACCACCAAAGCTCTGAGTCAGCACCGTAAAGCTGATTAACAGACATGGAGGCACTTCCACATCCATTCTGGAAATGCATGTGGAAACAAAATATCTATTCATTATCTTAAAAAATACAAAGTAAAACAATTTGAAATTTCATCTCAAGAAGTTTAGATTTGACCCTGTCAGCTGTGAGGAATGGGAAGAAAACTCTTCATTATTATCAGGAGGCACTGCAAAGAACACTGAGTACTGAATAACTAAAGCCTTAGGTAAAAAAAAAAAAAAAAAAAAAAAAGTTTAAAATATTTACTTAGGATTAATTGAAGTATTTAAAACTCAGATATTAGCTCTCTAAATTCTGAAACATGACTTTGTAATTGCCATTAAAAAAAGCTTGACCAGAGCATCTGAGTAACACATCTGAGCTAACTGCTCAGGTCAAGGTTTCAGGAAAGAATTAATCTGGGATCTCAAGACAACTGAATGCAAGAATATTGGCCTTCAAAAAATCATAGCTATGACTGGACACAACAGTAGTAATTTATCTACTTAGACATAAATGACTTCTGGACATTCAAATCTCAAAAACTTGGGATGTCTCAAATAAAATGGATGACATTTGTGAAACCAAAGACAGTTAAATGCTAAAGTAAATGCATGTTAGCACAAAGAACAGTTGTGAATTACTTTCAGCTATCAAACATTCATACAAACACTCTGCTGTGAGATATAAGGCAAGGGGGTGGGAGGGAAGGACATGACTCTCCCTATGACCTGACCTGAGTATATGGGGAGGTCAGCTGAAAAAGTTGTGGGAACTGAAACTACTGTGGCCACATGGGAGCTTTGGTATGAAAATTGACTTGTCTTACTTGATCTTTACCAGGATTTTGGCAGTAAAAATATGGGTGGAGAAAAAATGTGCATCACTTGACTTCACTGAAGAATCATAAATGTATCTACTAGTAAACACTTGGAATCAGGTCTCTCTACAGCAAAAGCTGGGCTAGTTCTTGATTAGTTACAGATAAATGACTCCAGCACACATAGAAGACCAAACCAGTTCGTTCTCCATGGAAATGTAACCAGATAGAGGCCCCATGATGAGTTACATAGCTCAGTATTTGACTGAAAATTCTTCTATTAACATGCTTTTCAGATGCTGTATATATTGGCAATTTAAAAACAAATAAACAAACTTAGAAGAAACTGAAAGAACAGATATTTTCTCTAGTTCAGACTGAAGGCAAAGGGCCAAATTGCATGGGAAATGTTAGTTTCTTTAGGGAGACTAATGAAAACTTTTATTTGTTTGGTACAGACCAGTCTGATGGAGACTAAATGAAGGGGACAAGCACTCATAATTATACTGATATATATATACACAAATGCAGACAGCCAGTCAAGTCCTCTCCCAAACTGGGTATTATTGACATATTTACATGCTTCTGTTTTTAAATTAAGATACTCTCAGACAGTGCAGGCAAATGTAATTCAATTCAAGACTTGCTATTATATTACTCCACAAAAAAATGTGTATTCCATTTATGTATAAATAGTATGTGTTCCAGTTATGTATAAATACACAATGACTTGCCTCATGTGCTTTCTGTTGCTCTAAAAGGCTCTGGTAGTTTCCTGAAATCTCTGCTGCCAGCTTTTGCTCAGTCTGAACTAATAAATCCATCCAAGTCTCACATTTCTCCAAGAAGGTCTGCTTCTGCAGCAAGAAAGACTGCAGCTTACTGAAAGAAAGAAAGAAAACTAGATTAAGTGTTAACTCTCAGTGTTAGTTTTGCAATAATTTTTCCAGATTTCCAGATCAGAGGGTAACACTTTCCCCACTCAACTGCCTCATTCAATTTACTTAATCAACACATCAAAAAGTAGCATTCTTCCTTGTTTCTAATTCTGTTAATTTGCTGCAAAACCAACATCTCAGCTCACTGGCTTCACTCTTTTCTTATAAGCACAACAAAAAAAAGGCACTCTGGTTAAAGACTTACCTGAAATGTTTTCTATATTCTGCAAAAGGTATACTTTCTAGCTGTTGTAATCTAAGAAAACTATAGAACAATCTTCATCTCTCCCCACCTGAATCTCTCCGTAGTCTGAGATGAGATCAGAGACCAGCGTCTATTTAGGTTCTGCATCCTTTTGATTTCTTTTTCATTCAGAGGAAGCCTGTAACCTAGCTCATTAAGACGGTCCAAATCTGGAGCCATGCTGCTGAATTTCAACATCTGACTCTGCAACAAACAATAAAAGGGATAACTAAGAAGTTCAGTAATTACACCATTATAGACTGCAAAATTATGAACTCACTCTCAGTTAAATTTGGAACAGCCTTGGTTGTCACCAAGTAGCAAGCAATCCCTGTGCTGGAAAAAAAATTGCAATTCCAGCTTTCAGCCCCTGACTGCCCTAAGGAAAAGACTTATATTCATGTTTAAACATACACATAAACATATGTGTTTATAAACATAAATAAAGTCAAATTGTACTAAAGTGTTTTGCTGAATTGGAGACTTAATACTCAGAGCTGCAAAAGTAGGCCAGTGTCTAAAACCATACTTATATATATTATCAAAATAGTAAACATTTTTCCTTGTTTGTTAACCTGAATGCCAGGCCAGCAAATTCCCATTGACAGTATTAAATTTTTTTTTTAGTCACTGCATTGGTAAAATGCCCTGTTTTTCAGTGTGCCTGAAGAGGAATTATGCATATAGGTAATCCCAATAGAAAAATCATGGAAGGTTAAAAAAAAAAACAGCCTAGATGTTAAGTTTATCAACTTTCAGTCAGGGCCTCTGAAAGAAGAGTTAAAAAACAAAAAAAAAAGCTCCACAAAAAGAAAGAGTCAGAGCTTCAGAGTTCAAATGGAGAGCACACAGTATGAACATTTCTTGCTGTATCAAGATACCCAAAAATGAATAGGTCATGTAATTCCTAACCTAAATACTGCTGAGACAGGAACTGCATAAATACAAATAAAGCAAAGAGAAAACAAGATGAAGGAAATGTCCAAAATTCGCTAAAATTTTCATTTCCATTTTAATAATTTTTTTTTTAATTTTATGCTAAGGAGTTTGCTTGTCCTTTTCTTCTTTATGCAGGGCAGAATAACACAATCACTTCAACTGCCATCAAACTTCCAGGTCCTCAGTCTTACATTTTCCATGAGTATAGAATGCATGCATGCCAAATGTATATAGCCTGAAGTACAAACAACTAGGCTGACAAAATCAAGACATTGTGAGTTTATTGCTCACCTTGAGTTCCTCCATTCTACTCTGTATTGCTGACAGATCAGATGAGTGATTGGGATCCTGTCCTTCCAGTACTTCTTCTGCTTCTGTTATCCAAGCCTCAAGGACTTGCAGGTTCTTGGAAAAGTTTTGATAGTCCAGCACTCCTGCCTTAAATAGAAAAGAACACTCAATTCAAGATCTTCAGTGGCATAGTATACATATTGACATCACACTCCTTGTTAGGATCAATTGTAATAGCTGCTTTGCTCACAGAGTGGAGTTCTTGTGGGGTTTTTTTTAGAAGAGATGACTGTGATTTTTGATCATAGCAATAAGGCAACAAAGAGCATCAATAACTCCTTTCCCTGAAATAGATAACTTTCCCTAGCTTCCTTGTATGAAACTAACTTCTATTATTGCAATTTAAAATTAAAAACTATTATGTTTTGCCTTCTTACAGCACAGTGATGTTTTAAGCATATCCACATAATGACAGATTTCTTAGGTAAATCTTCATCACCCAAAGAGAAGCCACCACCTTTGCTGCTCTCTCACCCATATACTTCCCGCAGAACATATTCTGCCACTTTTTTTGGCTCGTTAGTCCCCGGTGTCACAAGCAATTACCAACATCTACTGAAAAGGCCTCAACAAAAATGGTTTCATTCAGGTCTCTGACACTGATAGAAACTGTAAAAATAAATTCCACACAATTATTCAGAATCTGTTTTTTTACTGCTAAAGAATTAGCTGGGAAGAGAGGTTGTCTTCAGATGATCAGTAGATGTAGATTCAGATGCTAGTACTATTGCTGTGTGCAGAAAGGATGGTGGCCTTAGCATTCCAGAGAGGAACTGTCCCTTTATGAGTTTTGCCATTTGGACCTTTCTGCAAGGTTTCTGTGCTGGACTTGAGCATACTTTCTATGCTCAGCTTTGGCTTCCAGGGAAATGTAGGAAATGCTGATGAACAGGTAACACCACTCTTTTCTCAGGCAGTTTTAACTAATTGATGTATTTTCAGATACCTCAGGATGATCAGATTCAAGGACTGAAAACACTCTCTGTGTACCTGAAGGAGAGCCTGTTGCTTGCGGAGAGCATGTTCTAGACTTGACAGATTCTGGTTCAAAGAGATTTGATCAGACTGTATAGCTGCTGCTGCTGAAGCCTCCACCTGGCTTTTCAGCTCCTCTCCCAGTTCTCGTAGAACAAGCAGTGACTCCTGTGCTGTCTTCAAATCTGTGAGTACATCCTGTGGTGACACATTGAATAGATAGTTAACCTGACACTCTGCTGCTGTCATCCTCTCCTACTTTAAAGGAGGAAAAAAACAACCATCACTACACCACAAATTTTAATTCTCTATTGTTTTTCAAAGCCAGTTCACAACTCTGCATGAAAAGGAAATGATGTGCAGATCAAAAAAATACAAAGTACCCGTGCACAGACAAAAAGAAAGAAGTGACTGCTCAGCTTCCTTTGAGCAAGCCTGAGTTACTGATGAGGCAATACTTCTTGCAATAAACCTTTTAGATCTACTTACATGAGGGTTCTAAGCAGTGGCAGTCCTCACTGTGGGTCAATTCAGGTCTGACTAGACCTCCTCTTTTTTTTCCTGCTACAAATTTCCAGGAGGAATGAAAATTAACTTTTGGCCGAATGGCCAAATGGCCTAACATAATGGCTATAGAATGAGACATCAGAAAAAGAAGAAATCATTCAAAGTGAACAATTTGAATTGCCAGTCCAGATAAGTCTGGCAGCAAATGATCAAAAAACTCATTAATGTGTTCATTTTCCTCCTAGCAATTCTTTGCTGACACTAAGATAATTAGTATTTTAATTTTTAATTTTTTTTCAAAAAAGAAAAAAAATATAAGCACAGATAGGAAATAAAGCATTCTGCTGCCTTGAGATACAGGAAGATTCTCAAGGTTTCAGAGTGAACTGTGTCCTTCCATAAGGAAGGAAAAACACATCCCCAGAACTTATACAGTCTCTTTGTATTCAACCTTGACTGGTGGGAATATAGTGGAAGGATCACACATGTCTTTCTGTTATAAGAAACTCAATAGCTCTGGTAAAGATATTTTCTCCGAGTTCACTCTCTCTAAAGCAAGGATCCCTTTAATAAGCAGGAACTTAAGACTGAATCTAAGGATAGAATTTATCCATCTTCTCCAGAGAGAGGACTTCACACACAAGCTTCCAAAACAACATCACAAAAGTGACGGCGGGATCACGTGAAAAGCATGAGAAACTCACGAGATTTAGGAAGCAGATATAAAGCTGTCTCTTCTGTGCCTGAGATGCTTCACTAAAAAGAAATGTATTTGTATGCAGGTTTCCAATACACCAGGCATAGAGCCTCGTGCGATTTTTAGCCCAGTGAGCTGCGAAAAACTGCGAAGCTTATCTGAACATACATTGCAGTCCTGAATCCAGGCAGTAACTTCATCATCGCCAATGTCTTTGCTGGTAGCAGTCTTCAGGAGTTCATTGGTCTGCTCTTCCCGCTGAGTGACTGCAGAAGAGCACTGCTGGTAGCAGTCATTGTACCTCTGCCACAGCTGGAGGAGGCCTGTGCTGGCACGCAGCCGCTCTGCAATCTCCTGCAGAAGGTTGTTCCACCTGGTGAAGAGATGGGATGAATGACCGAAAAAGCCTGGCAGTCCAAAAGAATTAATCCCTCCCCTCTTCCTCTCTGTTGTTTCCCATGAGTTTTTGGCTTTCAGTGTGGTAATAATCAAGATCCAGGCACTTGGCAGGAGGGTGGGGGAGAAGAAAGTAAGCCAAAGGAACATGCCAGCAGGCTGTTCTGACCTGCCACAGTGGGTTTGATCTGTGCTATATCTTGGATGTTGCCCACTGATGTCTCAGGTCAAAGCTGGAGTGCATACTTTGGTTCACTGCACAGAGCATCCACGACTGGCAATGAACAGGCAGTACCAATACCTTTCAGTTTCCTGAAAGGGCCTAAAAAGCCCAAAAGAGAAGTAAACAAGAAACTCTTTCTTCTGCTCTAATTTCCTCCCAGATTCTGACAGAGCAGTTAAAGTTATAAAGCCCTGTGCAAGTCCCTTCTAAAATACTTCCAGACCTATTAAATCTCTTTATTACCCAATTAAACATCTAAACCTCCTTTGAATTCTTGTCTCTAATGACAACCAGTGCTTTCTCAAATGTGCTGGTATTTATCAAATTTCCTCATTATTTCTTTACTAGGAGAAACAGCAATATTTTTCAATTACTTCTGCACGAGAAAAATGTTGAAATGAAAATTCTGTCAGTTATCATCGCAACTGTTAAGTTCTACAGTTTCTTTTTTGAAACAGGATGAATAATCTCTCTCTCCACTTCATGAATCTGTGACAGGATGGACCACAGATCAAAATAAATTTGTAATTATTGTGTTGTGTTTTTTTTTAAAAAAACGCCAGCTTTCCTAGCAAAAACTAGTTTTTGCTTTGGGATCCTTACTTTCTGTAGCTCTGAATAATCCTTTATACCTTACATTGGTTCTGGCCTGGATTCAAAATAGAGGAAGCTGTTTGCCAAGCTATTGGTGAAGACTTGGATATCATGCCCTTCCTTCAAACTAGAAAAAGCAACCTCAAATCTGGGGAACCTCATGCATACATAGATAAAATTTTCAGATGGGATTTCTGCATTCTGAACATACCACTGAAAGTAAAGTTCAATACACAGACAATTTCTACCTCATATTCATTTCTTTTAAAGTGTTGCTAAGTGTTTCAGTCACTGGTGGGTGACATTCTTTCAACAACTGATTGGTTACAGAACCAAATTTCTGTAAGCTATGTTCTTGCTTTTCCAATTCATCTTGTAGGCTCTAAAATGGATAAAAGAATAAGGAAAAAAAATATTAATCCACAAGGTATTACAATGGCATGATGCAGAAACATCTCAAAGTATGTATCAATTACATCATATAGGTTATGAATGAAAAACTTGATTTCACGTATGTTTCAAGTAAAGAGAAGGTTGTTTAATATAAAGACTGTTATTAATCTGATTCAATCTCAAGGTGAAGCAAAAAGAAAATTTTACCCTATGTTCTCAAAATGTAAAAATATTGTAAAGGAAATGATTATAAACCAGTACTTCTGCATAGAAGTAGTAAGTGCATGAGACTGCTTCAGAAAGTAAAATGTAACCGATGAAAAAAAAGAAATTAAATAACATTTTCCTGTTTAGAATGAAACAAAAAAAAGAAACATCACCAGGAAGAGTAATTCTAGAAATTATCCTTTTTTTTTTAACCTTAAATGTTTTTTTGTATATAGCTATAGTCTGAGCATCCCAGAAAATCTCAACCTCATTAAACAGCATAATCAAAATCTTAATAATCAAAAAAAGTAATTTTCTGTACAACAAAAAAACCTTGTTATTTTAAGCATCTGGAATTGTTTGCATAATTACTTTTTATTCCAAAGACAAACATTTCTTTGAAATAAAATTATAATCTATGTAATGGAACATTAATTTGTTATATTTTAAATTTAGTTCTTTAAGTTATTTCAGTTAATTTTAATTTGTAATTTTTACCAGGATTCTCATAGTATTTTATGGGTTTTTTACAGTAGAAAACCATTTAAATGTGCGAGTATCTCAGGTTTTAGGTATTTTCTTTGATCCTCAATCTATTGTAAATACATTTTTGAGGCAAGGAGGGAAGTTAAAAACGTAATCTCAACATGTGCCAGTAGCTCAGAAGCCTGACAAAGCAGTGTGAGAAACTTTGGTTTTAGTAGTCACCAGCACAATTTAAATACTTTTAACGATTAAACAATAGAGCTCAAAATATAAAGAACAGCATCAAAAATCAAAAAAGAAAACAACTATGACCATTTTATTTCTTCCACAAAATGAAAAATGCAATGAATATTTGACTAGGTGTTCTCTTATTGTACATGTGATTTTCTACTTCCATTTCTTATGAACAAAAAACAGTTCAATTAGGACAATTTTAACCTTAAATCCATCCTCAGTATGTCAAGAGGCATAGTATTATTTTCACCTGAAGGCTGTCAACTTGAATTTTCACAGCTTCCAAAGAACCAGTAAGAAGATAAAAACGGGACAAAGAATATCTGGCTTCTGTCAGGTAACTATTCAGTTCTTCATAAGCCACTTTGTAAATGCTCCACTGATCAAGAACAGATTGCAACAATATCTTCAATTGGCTAACCTAGGAGGAAGGAAAAAAAAAAGTAAATCAAAAGCATTCAAGATATTTCATTAAATTGTGTCCTTCCTTTTGATCTCAGCTACTGCTTGTTTTACATGTCTAATCTTAAACCTCTTGAGAATTAAGATTTTGCTCAACAATCAGATGGACTTACACTGGGTACAACACAAAGTTCACCTTGAATTTATAAAGCTGTGATGGTATAGACTGAGAAGGTACCATGGCCATTCTACTTTGGTCCAAAGCAGGATTGACAGAAACTGCTTAAGCCTAAGGAACATGTATTCCATATGCAAGTCAGCCTAAGAGAGTTGGCAGAAAGGCTAGGACTAGCACACTGCATTACTTCTGAGAGGGTAGAATGATGTTACCAAGCTTCGGAGGACAAGCACTGCTGATCTCTACCTTGGGTCCTGCAAGACCTTGTGCTTGAAAAGAAACGTCCTTACAGGTCATTTGGTACCTTTCCACTAAGTATCAGAACGCATCTAAAGAGCTTCAATTAAAAGAATTAAAAGCATCCTTGGGATATCATAACCACTTCATGGGGAGTGTACACACAAATGTGAGGATGGATGGAAGTAGGGGCACAATCCAGAATCTCTTCCCTTACAATACAGAAGATACCCGTTTGCTGCAAACTGCTAATTCTCCCTCTCCTCTGTGCCCTATGATTCTTTTACCATGTGATCCAAAGCGGCCCAGGAATGGTTAATATCTTGCAGTGTATTCATAACAACTGAAGAGACTTCTTCCTTCTTGTTCTGTATCAAAGACAGACCCCTCTGTTCTACATTTTCTACTTCTTTTTCCTTTGTTCTTATTGATTCCTCCAATTCCTGAAAAGAGAAAGAAGATACTTGAGTGTTTTTGCTTACTTGGATAGATAAGCCTTGAGATAGAAAAGATGCCCATAAGGTCCTTAGTTTAAAAAAGTCACACTTGCATACTTTGGCTTTTTATTCTCAAGAGAATCAACTAATCAGCAATTTTATTTAATATTTTATATTCTTTTTAAAGCATTCAGTAATTTGAATAGAAGCATGTCCTCTACAGTAAGCTTCTGTGTAATCCACTGCTTTCAGGTAAGAGTCAAAAACTCATTAAAAATAGGACAGTGGTTTGAAAACATGGGAAAATTCTTGTGTGTCTTCGTTTGTCCTAGAAAACTGAAAGGGCCTTTTAATTAGCTGACAGCTGGCCTAAGTCTCTGGAAAAAAAAAAAAAATTACTTTTGCTATCCAAGGAAAAGGACAAAATTACTTCCTAGGGAAAGATGTCAATTTGCCATGTCTCCACATGAAGTGGAGTCTATTCCTCTGCCAGGTCTCAGCAGAGCCTCTTGCATGAGGCCAATGAGCCTTCAGCTAGATGAAAAGTTCATTGGAGTCCAGCCAATGACAACAAGCAACAGACTGCAGGAATTTTGCTTATTACCTCCTCAAGTTTACATGTCATTGGGAAGCATTAATGTGGCATTTTACTCTGCTTAGTCTTCCTACATGCTAACCCAAGAAAATGGAAAGAAAATTAACAGTGGGCATGAAAACAAATGAAGGCAACAGGGGAATACATAAGTACTGAGGCTGTCATAACTTTTTAGTGGCTTCTTCCGCCGTTTCAGGCAAGTGCTGACTGTATGCTTGATTTAAGATTGGTCATGGAATTGCTGATTCAAAGTTTGCTGGCTTTATCATGTTCTCAAAAAGCAAAGTACAGAAGCTTAGCATGTAACATTTCCTAGTCAAAAACCTGTGATCTTCCTCACGCCTCAATAGCGTGAGAATGCAGTTACAAAACAAAAGAGAGAGAAGAAGAAGACTTGGTGAGAAACTGTGAGTCACATAGCATGCTCCCATAAGCTCACTCACAGCCAGGAAAGAAATGTATTTAATTTCATGGCACAGTGCAAGGAGATCCAAGACAGTCCTACAGTGCTCTGCCTCATACATTAGCTGTGTATCTTCAGGTAGTGCAAACACTGAGTCTGAGCAGAGAGGGGAAGTAGGTCTGCAGGCTTCAAGAACAGCACAAATTTGCGTTTACTTGTCTGGAGATAAAAGAGTCATTGTGGTATGGAAAGCGGACTGTGAACAATCTTGGGATGCCTCTACACGAAGTAGTACATCTTGTGATTTCAGCTATATTTTAATTTTCTTAGAGAGATGGATCATCAAGAAAATATTTGTGTTTCTCTTTGTAACGGGGTTTCTTATATATCATTTTGATCTCATAACTGATTTAAAGACACTTTACTGTTTCTGATCTGTGATAGGAAAAAATGGTTGCCTTCACTTATTAATATGACATGAGGTACCAACTAAGATTGGTTAATAAGTAAACTGAAGCTTTTGTACTAGCTGAACTATATACTTGGGAGTGTCTGTTACAGTTATTCCTTAAAAAATTTGTTTCTCTGCTGATCAAAGCTTTGCCATCCATAACTGACTCCGCAAGTATTTGCTAACTTCCCTTACCAAAAGGAACCATAATGATGAATAAATCAGATTCAGCTTTGAACTCCAGACAAGCACACCCTGCAAATTATGTCAGGCAATGCTAAATTACCTTTTCTTCAGTCACATGGACTTATTGTGCTGAAACCATAAAGATACCAGACTTGAAACTAAGGACGGCAACCAGATAGGAAACGTAGGTCAAGAACTTCCAAAGAAAAATTGACTTCTAACATATCTGGCCAAAGTAACTACTTACCTTTACATGAATGAAGATGGGTTTAATACCCTAGTGAATATAGATTATCGTTATATAAAAAGATTATATATAATCTATATAAATCTATATATAATCTATATAAAAAGATTAAATTCTCCTATGCATTTAATATAAAAAAAATTTCCAGCTGTTCTCTTTGTGAAAATTTAAAAGCCAGTTCACATCAATCCAACTCTATGAATGCATATGGGAAAGACATCCACATCAAGATGAACATATTTTCTTACTCCTTTTTAAGGAGATGAGAACAGCAAGATTTTGGGTATGCAGTCTTCCTGACAGAGTTTAATTATACTTTTGATCTGATGGTACATTATTATTAATTATTATTATTATTATTATTATTACTATTATTACTATTATTACTATTATTATTACTATTAATTTGGTGTAGGATAAAATAATTTTGAGCAAAAGTTATCTGAAGCCTGATACCATATAAAGGCCTTGTTTATAAACTTAGAAAAATCTATTTTGCTTATATACCTATTAACTTGCTTCTGGAGCTGTAAGGCTAGAGTTCAGGCTTCTAACTTAAATGTGTGCTATTCTGAGTAAGATGTTCAGAGTCAACTGAAAACCTGTTCACTGCTGTCTAGTCCCTTACTGAATTTCCGTGAAAAACTTAGGTTATTCTGAACTTATGTGAATCATGTATAGGTGAGCTTTGTTTCATCCTGTCTTTGCTCACTGTAATCATGCTTCATGCTTCTGAAAGCAAAAAGGAAACCACCACCATTTCTTTCTCTGGATAGCTGAATATTTGAAAAAAAAAAAAAAAATTGATTCCTGACACGTTCTGAATTACAGCATAAAATCACCTTGGATCTAGTATTTTTATTTGAACAGATGGGTGGAATGTATCAGGTAGAAAAAGAACAGGAAAAAAAGAGGTAGCAAAGGAAAGGTAGTGATAAGGCAGCAAAAAATCAGTTTCTGAAAAATTAAACATGATCTTCATGACATCAGGTACCATAAGACTGGCTAAACAGGAATGGGAATATGGGAATATAGTCCTTTGATGACCTTTCTGGAAGGCTTGGAAATGATCATGTTTTAATACCCAATGCAAAAAGAACAATGAATTTGGTTGGTTTTAAAGATTTTCGGGACATTACTTTCCCTTCCTTCTTTCTTATTGCTTTCACTTTAGGAATTAAATCTCTCCCACACTGAAGAGTTCTTCCACTGCCTTCACTAATACAAAGATTTTACATCACTTTATCATGTGCTGTTTCTACCTGTTGGAAAAAGAATATTGTTATTTATATGGGGACATACCTGGCAGTCTTTCAAAGCATTCTGTACTGAAGCCTGGTCTCCAATTTTCTGTTGTTGTTTCAGCTTCTTCTCTTGAGTGTCAAACCAAGCTTTTAGGCACTGCACATTATTTTCATATTCTGACCAGGATTCCTGCAGACTTTCCAACAGCTGGATCTGCAAAGAAATGGGAGGAGACATGACAGTCACAAGCTGCAACAGGGGAAATTCTGATTGTGATCAAGGCAAAAACTTGTCACCTGGTTAAGCACAGGAATGGTCTGCACACAGAGGTAGTGGAATCTGTCCTTGGAGATTTCAAAACTCCGCTAAAGAAGTCCCTATGCAATGTGATCTTACTAAGAAAGAGGTTGGACTAGATGACCAGCAGAGGCTTCCAACCATTATTTATAGTTCTACGTATTTTGAAAGTTCATTAGAGAGCAGCTAAGTTTTTTCTTTACCTTTTCCGTTATCAGGCCTTGCAGGATTTGCCAGCGCCTGTTCATTGCTCCGAGCTGTTCTGCAAAATCAGTTTTGTCGCTTCGTTTACTTTCAACATCTTGGCTGCTAATTTGTAGAACTGATTGGTTGACAAAGTCTACTGTTAACTGTTTGCAATTTAAATCTATCTTGAAACCCTAGTAGAAAAGAAGGGAATAAAAATTCCAAAACATAAGTACCATAATGGCTTACCTTCCAGCAAATGACAGGAGAAACGTTCAAAAATTACAAATTTCTCTAAATGTATTTTAGCAATTGAGCAGCCATCCAAATCATTGCTACTCTTCCTAAATATTCAGAAATAAACCAGCAATACACTGTCTTTGGAAAAAAGAATCTGCATTTCTTCCCTACACTTGCCCCCTCTACCTCCACCCCCTCAACTCCCCCTCCCTATTTATGTTGTTCATAAAACAACATAAATAATTTGCAAAGTGCTTTGTGGTTTTGGGTAAAAGATAGACATGACAAACTTAAATCATACTGCTTTAGATTTAGCTGTAAATTAAGGTAAGCATGTTAAAAATTTTATTCATGTCATAACTAAGCAGTAGATCAACAGTAATTTTGGCTGCTTCACCACGGTATCAAATATTACCCAATTCTTGTGCACCACTCTAAACACTCCTCAGTGTAAGTTGTTTCCTTTGTTTTGTTTTTATTTTTAACATTAAATCACTTATACATGTATGTGCATTTAATTGGGATAATTCAAAAGGAAAATCAGTAATATTTTCATGCAGTACCTTGTACTTCTGGACATAATCCTGCATGACTTTCTGTCCTACTGCATTTTTTATATTCTCTTCATCTTGCTGGATGACATTTTCCATCAGGGAAATCCAGCTCATAATTTCAGAGATAGCATGGCGAGAGGGAATTTTGTCCATCTGGACCTATAAAGGTAGCAGATTCAAAATTCATATTGTGAAGAAAATGGGTAAGAATTCCTTAGCTTTGCATTGCCATATTTGCATTACCTGCCATTATTATCATGCTATTCAACATCTCTAATATATCAATGAAGTTGCTAAAGAACGATGAAAGTTGTTTTGGCTTTTTGTTGTTTTTTTTTCCCTCAGAAAGAAACTGAAGACCTGGTCATGTGGGATATGGAGAAGGCTGAGGTACTCAGTGACTTCTTTGCCTCAGTCTTCACTGGCAAGGACTCTGTCCACACCACCCAAATTGCAGAAGGAGAAGGCAGGGACCAGGAGAAGGAAGATCTGTCCACTGTGTGAGAAGAGCAGGTCTGAGACTATTTAAAGAACTTGAAAGTGCACAAATTCCTGACAAGATCCATCTGTGGCTCCTAAGAGAACTGGAAGATGAAGCTGCAAAGCCATTTTCCATCAAATTTGAAAAGTTGTGGCAATCAGATGAAGTTGCCACTTACTGCAAAAGGGGGAACATAACCCCAATTTTCAAAAAGGGATGAAAGAAAGATCCAGGGACAGTCAGTCAGTCTCAGCTCTATGCCTGGCAAAATCATGGAGCAGATCTTCTAAATGCTCTGCCAGGGGACCTGGAAAACGTGGAGGTGTTTGGTGGCAACCAGCATGGTTTCAACAAAGACAAACTGTGCCTGACAAATTTGGTGGCCTTCTATGATGGGATCACAGTGCAGGCAGACAAGGTGTGAGCAGCTGACAGCATCCACCTGAACAAAATGCTTGACACTGTTCCATAAAACATCCTTGTCTCTAAATTGGAAAATATGGATTCGATGGATGGATCACTTGGTGGATAAGGAATTGGCTGGGTGGTTGCACTCGGAGTAGGACACTGGAATAGGTTGCCTAGAGAACCTGTAGATGCCCCTTCCCTGGAAGTGTTCAAGGCCAGGCTGGACAGGTCTTTGAGCAACCTGGTCTAGCAGGAGGTGTCTCTGCCCATGCAGGAAGGTTGGAACTAGATTATATTTTAAGTTCCCTTCCAACCCAAACCATTCTATGACTGTGATTAACAGCAGATACAGTGTATAACTGCATTCATCCCAGTAAGAAAATATTAAAGGCTTCTTCTTTCCATTCTGCATCATACAAAGAAATGGAACAAACATTTCTAACTTCCAAGAGGTTCTGCATTCTCATTTCATAATTCTGTATTGAGCTTACGTAAAAGTTCAGCTCTAAGCTACAATATTATGTCCTTGTAAATGCTATTGAATAGACCCACAGAAAATAATTTTATACAACTCCTCTTGTAGGGTTTCTAAAAGGGCTGATTTTGAAAAGTACCTGTTTTTTTCTTATAAGACTCACTTTCAACTTTTGATATAGTAGTGCTTGCTTAAATTCAGTTACACAGAATTGTGTTCTATGACATTTTAGGTACACATTTTGCACATTTTGCAATACAAGAGTTCAGAAACTACCGAATTACATTATTTTCTAAATGTAATAGACTCAGGTAACACTTGTTACCCTTCCTCTCTCCCCATAGATCATGTTATTACTAACTCCTTAGACTGATAATCTCTCCTGGCAACCACATACTAAGCCAACTTTTAGACCGGTAGAATTGACATTTGGCATTACAGCATTTAAACAATGAAACTATACAACCAAACCCCTTCTGCTCCTACAAACACTAGAAGGAACCTGATACAGTGTTGCAAGATTCATTTTGTCTTGCCTAGACCTGAATCCAGCCCATTCAACTTGAGGAAAACCACTACCCAAATCTGAAAGGGGACAGACAGACATGTGAACTTGCTGTTTCCTAAAGTTACAAAACCTGAAGAAATAACCCTCATCTGTTCTTTGGTTAAAATTTAACTGTGAAAGTTTGATATTAACACCAATTGGTGTTAGACAGTATGCTTAGGCTGGATTTGGACATGAGGTTAAGTTTTCTCACATTAATAGAGGAGTAATGCTCCTATCTTGCCTCACATGGATAAATTGAGGAATTTCTCAAAGGCAGTGGAAGCCATATAGTCCAAATTTTCTGGAATATCAAAGGCCATTACTGGACCTCCTTACCTGGTGTAATTTCTCCTGTACTGCTGGGATTCGTGTGAGCAAGTCTGTCCACTGGCTGTCTATGTGGGACAACCCTGCCCGTAATGCTGCTGTATCCACCCTCTTCAGCTTGAGGAGCTGGTTCCCAGTACTCAGAATAGAAGATTTCTGTGATGATTTAGCATCCACTTCTTTTGAAAACTCCTGTAAGCAGAATCATGTTTGTGGAAATAATCAACTAATTTTTAACTGCATTTAAAGCTTTACCTCAGAAAATTAAGAATATCGTCCCTTCCTCTAAAACATAGGTACTTTTTTTTTTTTTGCATACTCACTACTTCCACGATGAGAAAAAGTATAATCATATAATTGCTTACTTTTTCATATGTAATTGGAGAGAAAGGTGTCCTAGGCCCATGAATGACTTACCAAAAAGGAGTTCAAATGGTCTCGGACTGTCTCCAGTTCCTGAGGAACTGTCAAAGCCTGCTGGCTCCAAAATTCCAGTCGCTCCTTTGCAGACTGTAACCAATGTGTCAGTTCACTTGATTCACTCTGATATCTGCAAAGATGTTTAAAGAAAACTAAAGCAGTCATCACCAATTCTTGCCTCAAACTGAGCAGTATCTCCTCCAAGTGTTAGGGATGATACTATGTAGGAGATTAAAAATAAAAATATTTCCTTCCCTTTATTAAATTTCAGAAAAACATGATTACATTTTAAAGGCAGGCCTGGTATCAGGAAGTTCTTAAGTTAGTCATTACATCCACAATCCTAAACAGTGCCTTATTTTTGCCTCTTAGGAAAAACTAAGTTTAATGAAGGACTAGTAACCAGGTTGTCACACTATTTGGGCAAGCTCCAATAGCACCCCACCCAACCTCACACACATAAACACATTTTTACTTTTCATTAGACAGTTTAATCTTCCAAAGATTTATCACAAGGTATCTCAGAACAGAAATTTGAAATTTATGTTCCTTTTTTTTCTTTTTTTTCCCCAAAACTATTTCCATAACATTTCATATGTCAAACAACTACTGAGATGTCAGAATGAGAGTGTCTCCACATAACCTTGATACATACAATCCCTTTATGTATCTCTCTCGAAAGGATAGTGAGCCAGCAAGCCAGGGATATTGTGAATAATAGACAAAGCTTGTATATCACTTACAGAACTTATTACAGAAATAGCATATAAGCATTACTAAAGGCAGCTGAAAGATCCTTCTGTGAATATAATGATACAGACCCACAAGAACCCAGCAGTGGCAATAGCCCTAGCAGACCATGCTGAGGCTGCTCATGCTACCTGGCAAAGGACACACCCTTTCTCTCTCAGCCTCTATGGACACAGGGCTTCTAATTTAGTCATCTAAATAAGGTGCCTTCTGACTTCCTCCCACCAAGGGAGTAAGACAGCACTTGTATGAAACAGAAATAGGATATTGTAAAGTAATTAAACTATCACATACATTGTGAAGTACTTTCTTTTAAGTATTGAATCTAATAGGTCTGGTCTCAGAATTACTATGACCTGAAAAGCACAGGTAGAGTAGTTTATACTGTACATACAACTGGCATTACCTTGTCCAGAGCTTCAGTATTGTCTCCAGCCTGTTAAGCTCCTTGGTAAGCTTGTTGGTGTTGCTTAACCACTGTTCTCCTAGTTGGTTCAGCTGACTTTCAAGATCTGAGCAGCTAACAGAAAAAAGGAGTCTTTTCCCATCATCTAGTACTTGGTATAATTTAGGTTGGTACTCATTGAGGTTAGATCTCAGATGCTGTAATGACAGAGGAGATGGTTAGATAGCTCTGCAGGTCTCTGCTACCACACTTTCTCAATATTTGGTTTTCTTTTACTGTATTATCTAGCATAGCCAACATCATGACAGTACATAACATTATTACCCTGTTTCAGTTCTAGAGTTCCCTGAGAACCATCATTAAGACAACTTGCTCAAAATCTGAATGTGCTGTCACAAAACGCCTTACTGCACTACATGTGCTGACAGTTCCTTATGATGAACTCCTTCTTGGTGTAGATATTTTACACTTCAAAAGCACAATTTCAGAAGAATCTGCAGTAGGCAACACCATTTCTGAGCGAAATTATTAAAATGTCAGAACTTATTCTGCAGAAAACTCTACTGCAATGGAAATTAAGGGTGTCCAATATCAAGCTATTAACAGTGTCCGTTCAGCCCTTTCAATGCCTGCCTTGTGCTCTCTAGTTATCTCTTTTTTTTTTAACTGATATTCATTCCAGTCATCCATGGCTGTAAAAGAGATAATCCCTGACTCCCACCTAAATCCCTGAACACAGAAGCTGATTGTTATCACAAAAGAAAGTGAAATAGTTACTGAAAAAGGATAAGGTGATAATACTCTCACCCTGAATCCAACTGGAGGCAGAGAGAGATTTCATTTAAATCATAGCTTTTTAAGGAGTAAGAAATTTGTGTGTCTGGGCAAACAGTCTAGTCAAACTCCACTGTCATAACAGAAGTAGTACAGATTTTTAAAACACCTGCATATTTGACCAAGCCTGAGCACAAAATGTACATGCATTCCTATCTTTCATTACGCTGAAACTAATCTTAAGCTAAAACGTACAAAACTATCAGTCTCATGGTCTAAGCTGTCTATCACTCTTCTTATTTTCTTTCACATAACTAGAGCTCTAATAAAATAGCTTTTTATTTACATATGTGTGTGTTTACTTACAGATAACATATATACACAAATAAGTGTATAAGTCCTAGAGACTAGCATTTAAAATTCCAAGATAGCTATAAATTAATTATGATGGATTTTAAACCTATATGTGGGTCACAGGGAGAGTTAAAAATGTACTAAAAATTATGCCTTAGCAGACTGAGAATCTGGATTTGTGTAACCTACTTTGTGTAACTGACAAGAGGAAAGATGAAATCTAATTTAGGGTGAAGACCAATGCAAACAATGTCTAGGAATAAACAAAATCAAAACAAAACCCACACACAATCGATTGCTTAAGTTCTCATACCACTGCAAAAGCAAAGAGCTGCCTAGTGAAAGATCAATACACAGAACAAATTCAGAATACACAAGTCAATTTGTAAGAAAAAACTGGCAGACATTTTTCTGTATGAGAAGAAAACAAAATACCCAATCAAAGCATCTGGTGTATAATGAGACAAAGACAAAACATCAGATCATAATTCTCATTTTGAGAACAAAGAAGAAAAAAGGATGTGGTAGAAAACCTATATTAAACTACTAGTTCTTGTAGTTGAGAAGAGGAAAGGCAACTTGGGGAACAGCAGGTTGTTCAGCCTCACCTTGCTTTCTGGTACACATACCCTTGGAATACATTTTTAAAGATAAAGAGAACCAAAAGGTAGTTGTGAATATTTAACTTGGATTCACTAACTTGACAGTCTTTTACGACAAAATGAGTGGCTCCAGGGGTGACTTACTTCAGTATGGCCTTTGACACTGTCCCCCAGAGGATTCTCCTCTGAAAGCAGAGAGAATGTGTGCAGCATGGGCTGTAAACTAGCCCATACTAGACTGTATTACCAGTCTCAAACACTAGATCAAAGTCTGGCTTACAGACTGCCATGGGTGGAGTATACTCCAAGAACTGGAGTACTCCAAGGATTGTTGATATTTGAGCCCAAACATCTTCAACATCTTCATTAATGGCATGGGTGGTGATAGAGAGAGCTCCTCAGTAAATTTGTGGATGACAGTAATGTAGGGGGAACGGCTGACAAAAGAAATTGCACGCTTAGTTCAGAGACACTTTGATGAACTTGAGGTTGGAGGTAGAAGAAACCTGAGAAGGCTCAGTACGAAGTGCAAATTTTGTGCCTTGGGGAGAAAGACCCTGTTTCTCAGTACAGGCTAGGAAGAGATGGGCTAGTGTATTTAACCTGGCATCCACCATAACCAAGACATCATGAATAAGCAAACCACAGCACTGGCCCACATTAGGACTGTGAACGATCAAGTTATTTTATTATCCCCACCTAACTTGATGCTAATGAGGCCACATCTAGTGCATTCGATCTTCCCTGTCCCCACCTACCATCAAGTTCACAAAGCAGGAATTATCCAAGGTCTAGTGTAGAGCTATTATGATGTTTAGGGACCTAGAGCACATGTCCTTTAAAAAGAGGTTGAAGGAGTTGTGCTTGTTTTAGATCGACAAACAAGAGGCTAAGGGCTAGTCTAACAAAGGCCTACAACCATTTAGAGTAGAATTAAAATGACTGTAGAGGCAAATGCTCCTCAGTAGTGCCACACAATGTAAAAAGGACAATGGTAACAAACTGAAAGCTGAAGGTCTAGATTGGAGTTTATAGAAAACCTTGTCAGCAGGTGGTGATGCAGCACTGCAGTTGGCTCCTAGATTGTCTGTGGGTTCTACATCTTTTGAGTTTTCCAATGCCGTGGCTAATCCAGCCCATAGATACTGTGCTGCTTCAAGTAGGAGGCTGGACTACTTGACCTTCAGAGATCCCTTTCATCCAACTTTTCCACAAAGAATGTCTAAAAAGCACCAACCTGAAGAAGTGCAATCCTGTCTGTAAGCCTGTCCTCTGTCTCTTCCACCAAACCAATAGTGGGGATGCTCCCTTCAACAGACTCCAGCTGTCTGGTAAGTTCCTGGTAACCTTCATCCAGATGCATCCAGGTCTGCAAGTGCAAATTATCCGTGTATACAGTGAATACTGATGTGGATGTCTAGAATTTTTATTATTTACTGTCTCAAATTGAAATCCTATATTTACATGGTTGTGAATGTACAGAAATAACAGTACAAACATCTAGTGAGTCTACAAGACACCATTTCTATCTAAGACTCAGCTTTTCAGAACACATGGATAAAAGCTGTCATGTTGTCCTTGTCAGCTAAAGCTAAGCATCTCTTTTAAATGTGTAGGAATACAACTTATGCCACCTGAAGGTCACAGCAGTTAAATAGAAAATACTAAATGTAAATATCAGTGTCGTGTATGTATGACAAAAGAGACAAATGTCCATCAGTTCTGTCTGAGCACAGGAAAGCAGTATTACAGAATATCCTGGTGGCTGACCCCGATGTCAGTACAGAAAATAACACAGAAATCCTCACCTCTAGAATGTATTCTAGCTCCACACCTCGTTTATGAGCCAACTTTAATACAGCTGAAGCTTGTGTCAATAGCTCTGAATGTGACCGAGTTTCCTTCAAGGGGGCAAAGCTACTCATCTTTCTAAATAGAGTTTCTGTCAGGACCATGTGAGACTCCAATCCTTGAAAATATTCCTGAGAAATTAGAATGTGAGAGAGATGGTAAAGAGAGATTAAAATAAAGAGATTGTGCAATTAGCACTCAATAATTACCACTAAAACATTTTTAACACTGTAGCAGTATAATCAAGTAGCTGCAAACATACAATTAGGTAAACTTTTAACTCTACCAACAGTCTGCAAAATAAAAATAATAAAAAGGACAATGGCCTTTTTAAAGAAAGAAAGAGGTCATTCTTTCCATGCCAATTCAATCTTAACTCTCATTCCAAAATCTAAAAGAGCTTAGAGCTCATACATACACCACCAAAAAATGCTGCCTAATTAAAAAATGTGGAAAAGCCTTGTTATATTTTGTGGGTGCTATCAGCAACTGTCAATTTCTGTTTAAAAAATGGAGTGGTGGATGAAATTCCTATGTAGCATGATAGGACAAGCATAGGAACTTGTTACTGAAATGAGGAAGAAAACATGACACACCTGCCCTCACCTCCAACAACGCATTTCAATATTACCCAGAACAGTTAGTTGGTTCCAATTTAAAATACAGTAAGTTTTAACATATCATTATTTAATACTGGCCCATCATCCTGAACAGCTATTGAACGCTTAGCAACAGAAGGTTAGCAATCTGCTGTAGGAAAGCTTACAGTCATGATTACTCCTGAAACATGTCACAGTTTATGTCAATTACCTTATGTTTGTCAAGTAGTGATTGAACCTCTTCCTTGGAAGCAACAATTATCTTCTGGTCACCAGCCATCTTTTCTTGACCTGTTTCCAACAGGTCAGCCAGGTCTTGCAAAGCCCTTTCATACTGCCTCTTAAGAGCCAGATTCTGATTCAGGTCACTCCGTCTGGATCCAATGATCATCATCAGCTCATCATACATATCCTTGAGAGCAAACAGTAGTAAGAGTGATTCTTATTTCACAACTTACACATATTTCTGTAAGCAACCCTACTGTCCCTGTATTCCTGGGTGAATACTAGCAGAATAACATCTATTCCCCAATGACTCCTCATCTATTCCCTCAAAACGACTGTGCAAATATACTGATAACTCATCATTTAAACAGAGGAAAAACAAGCAAGACCTTTCAAGTATATGAATTCGAGAACAAAGTTAGGAGAATCACAGAGGCTTGTTTTAGGTACCAAAGGAATAGGGTGATAGGGCTGAATTTATCAAAACCAGACTACTGTGTGACTACTGCACAATGAAGATGCTGCTTACATTTTTTTTCTTATAATGCAGGGGATTGGATATCATGGCTACAGACTATAGGCATCTCAAAGCCACATTTGTCTCCCCCTCCTGCCCCAGCAGCTTTCTGATAGCAAGATACATATAACATAGTAAAAACCAAACCAGGCCTAAAATAGCAATATACTCTATATAGAACAGAAAAGTGTAGAAAAAGTGTCTATTTCAGAGTGCACACATACAACCAAATTACAAAACAAGACAAAAAGAACTTCATCACTTCCCATCTACTATTCATCATCTTGTATGCCTCAACCATGAATATGAGAAAAACCTTTTCTTCACCTGAACAGGATTACGTCCTTGTTTTGGTTTTGAGAACTGTATTCTCAGAACATACATTTGAATGTGAAGGTAAGCCCATTATAGCAAGGCAAGACATACAGAAAAATAAACCAAAATATCTTGACAACCATCCAGTGCTACAGCCAAGTATTCACACTAAGACTGCAGCTTTCCTAGATTTAAAGAGATGATTATGAGAAGCACAGCTGTCAAAAAAGCAAAAGGAAGGATTTTCTAAAAACTGAAATCAAAGGGATGGGGTATGTACACATAATCTGACAGGAAAAAAAAAAGAAAAAGCAGGAGGTTCTAGGACCAAAAAGATAAAGAGCTGGTTAAGCACACATTTGCACAAAATCTTTGTAAATAATTTTTAACTGTGGTACTGTTTTGTTGACTTCATAAGTTTATGGTCCAGCTTCATATAGGTTTTTTTTGTTGTTGTTGTTGTTTGTTGTTTTTTTTTTTCTTTTTCTTCCAATTCATTATTATTAAGCTGTAAACCTCCTTGATCTTTCCTAAAGCATTTCCCTTCCTCATCATCAAACCGATCACAAAGGAGTTTCAAGAGCCTTATAAAAGTTCTAGATCAATTGCCCATATGTATCTACTAAGGTTCTACTACTTAGGTGTGTTCAAAAGCAAGTCTTACTGAAAGTATGCAGGAACAGAGGTATTCTGGTAAAAGGAGAACATTTCCAGTTTCAGTTCAGTTTTTACTTATCTAACCTTCTTCATCTCTCTCCTTTTGGTTTATGTGTTTGGGTTTTTTTTTAATTTAATTTTTTTTTTTTTTAATGATAGGTGTGAGAACTAAACCCAAGATTACAAGATACTGGTGAGAACAGAGCTCAACCTTCACATGGTTAACTTTATCTGCACAGGGACTCAGCAAGAGCTGAAAGAAAACATGGTTCTGTGTTTTTATGATTAATACTATCAGTAATAGAGATGTTATAAAAATTAAAAATTAAAACATAGAAAAACCAGATGAATAAGAGAGAAAACTGTATTTTGTATACACTGAAAGGTTTTTAACTATGCTTCCCTGAACCACCTCAAGAACAATACAGAGGAGCATATTACCTTTGATATAATCAGAGAGGTCTATCATGGAACTTAAGAACCATACCTGAATCTTAGACAGCTCTTGCACAGAGGGTTGGTCAATTTGTAGTTTGTCTACACGCTGCTTTAATTCATTGATTCCAGTATCTAATTCCTTCAAACCTTCTTCTGCCTGAAGTATGACCTGTATTTGAAAATAACATCATTTAGTCTGAAGTTTTGATAGCAGTACTGTAGCTGCCATACAGTAATATTCTTTTCTGGTTTCTGCCTGAAGTAATAAGCAGTCCTTCGGCAAGCTTAATTTTAAAGGATAATATAATAAGAAAGTATTCTTTCAAAGTTGAGAAAGCCAGCCCAGCTCATCTGTTAAATACAATATAACATTTTTTAATAACAAGCTGTTTTAGTATCAAACATTATCTCATACAAAACCTTGTTGTGAAGCTCCACACCTTTAATTACATGGTATAGGTAAAAAAGGACTATTAACTTTCTAACACTTTCTCTTAAAGCATTCATTTTATTAGCACTCATTTCTGTCATATCTGAGCACCAAGCAACCAGACATCACAGCAGAAGACATGCATGATGCAGCTCTGAACAGTTCCCTTAACAAGTCTAGAATAGGGACCAAATGATTGTAAAGGAAAAGGACTTGTACCTCCCCTTTGTACTTGGAAAATAACTGAAAGCACAAAGGTTTGTGTTTTCAAGTGTCTGCAGGAGACAATTTGACTTTTGTCCATGAAAGTTACAAGAAAAAAAGTCTTTCAACTAGAGGTCTCTCCTGAATTAATGCATGTAACCTATAATGAAGTTAAAGGCACCAAGTAGACTCCTGTGGACTTTCTTGGAAACTCCACACCCAAATGCTTAAACTATATTTGTGAGTAGAATTCCTGACTCCTACTAATGTGAAGTACACTTAATATAGTCACTAAACTTAAAATTTATGCAGCTAAATTACCTGGCGGATTAAGGACCTTATTTTCACTTTGAAGGGACATTTTGTATTTGGTTTTTCATTTCATTTGTTTGGTTTGCTGTTGGTTTTTTTTTTTTATTTAATTTATAAACACATGCAGTACACTGTTGATACTAATTTTCACATCCTTTATGTGAACACATACATTCTCCCATGAAAAGCAACTGCTCTCTACAGTTCAGTTATACCTGGAATAGAAACTTCTCTTCCCCCCTCCCTGCCCAGGTAATAGACATTTGGTAATACCTGCATTTGTTCTGTTTCTGGTCTCTCAGATGCCTCTGCTAGTTTCTGTAGAACTAAATATTTGTTGTCAGCCACTGACGTAAACAGGATCTTCAGATCATTCTACAGGAAACAACAATACATCATTCTTGTATAGTTTATTCCATCACTTATGCTCTTAATTTAGGTTTCACTTTTTAAGGCAAACTTTTATCATTACAAACAAGCCAATATAACAAAAAAGTAAACTAGGGTTCAGGGCTAACTACACATTGCAAATTTTAGAGTACCATACCAGACACCTACATATTAACAATTTTGCCAACCTGCAATCAATTTGTTATTCATGCATGCATCCTGACAAAACTCTTAGTATTGGTAAAACAGAAAATAATCAGCACATTTCTCTAATACTTTTAGTATTATACAGCAGTGCGTTTCTGATTTGTTTTATTTTGTTGTTTTTCATTTGGTTAGCTTTTTTATGCAGTAGTTCTTTTAAATATCGAATATTTCTGGTGTAACAATAATGCACAGGGTTCTAATCAGCTTGTCTCCTTTCTTCAGCAAAGGAAGGGCTTTTATTGAAAATGGTTGACATTATTTTCTTTTTCTTTCTGTAGTAACCCATGAAACTATGATCCTAAACTAAGACACCAGCAATGTATTTTCCAAACTTTTAGCTGAATTTTATGTTTTCTTCATTAAAAAGAATTACACCCTTTGTATCCCCATTTGACATGTACCCCTGTTAATTCCTTCTGATTGGCATCATACCTTGAAAGACATTATTTGCTGGAGCCTTCCTTTCATCTGATGGCATCTCTGGTTTACTGCTGACTCCAACAAGGTCAGTCTTCTCAGGAGACAATCCAAAGTGTCTTCTATAATATCTCTATTATCACCATTCTCAGGAAATATCTGAGTAAATAATTTCTTGTTCTTATCCATTTCTTCTGTTATCTCTTTGATTTCTTTGACAAGAGACTGATTTTGCAGAAAACAAAATAAAATTACAATTAGCCATTCTAGAAATCAGGCAAACATATTGCAATAACCGTTGCCAATTTTACAGCTACTTAGTGAGTTTTTTTTATACTATTAATATGCACACACTATACAGTTTTGCAACCACAGTATTTCTGATAATAAAAAACCAAACCCAGACTGCTCTGAGCAGTTAATGAAGAACTGCAGCCTGTGGGGAGGACTCATGTTGGAGAAGTTTGCAGAGGGCAGTGTCCCACGAGGGGGGACAGTCTCCCTCTGAGGAGGGAAGAGCAGCAGAGAGGACATGATGAACTGACCACAACGCCCTCTCCCCATCTCCATGCACCATTGGGGATGAGAAGGAAGAGAAAATCAGAAGTGAAGTTGAGACTGGGAAGAAGGAAGGGGTGGGGGAGAAGACATTTTAAGATGTGAGCTTTATTTCTCATTATCCCACTCTGATTTTCATTGGTAATAAAATTAAACTGATTTCTCCAAGTGGAGTCCATTTTGCCAGTGATGACAATTGCTGAGGGATCTCCATGTCCTAATCTCAACCCATAAAGCTTTTATTTATGTCCAACTAATGAGGGAAGTGATCATAGAATCACAGAATTTTCAGGGTTGGAAGGGACCTTTAAGATCATCCAGTTTCAACCCCCCTGCCATGGACAGGGACACCTCCCAGTAAATCAGATTGCTCAGACCCCTGTCCATCCTGGACTTAAAAACTTCCAGGAATGGGGCTCAAGATAGGCTGGCTCTGGTGGGCATTTTGCCCACCAGGGCCAAGCCACCACAATTCTCCACACAGTGAATAAAGTTCTAAACAGTAGTATTCACATTCAGATTATGACAGTGACATGTCACTTATCTATTATACCAATATATTTTTTTTTTTCTAAATACTAATGAAAATGCACCCTTACTGGCAATTTAAAGAAAGTCTTATTTATGTATTGCTTACCTCTTGCTTGCACAGTTGTGTTTCTGTTTCTTCCTCTGGCAACAGGGCTGTAGCAACAAAGACCTGTTCTTCCACACCATCTAGCCACAAGGAGGTGGCTGCAACACCATCATATAGCTTCTGTTCAAGACGTGGGCTCTCTTTCACCCGTCCAGCCTGGGCAAATAAGGAACCAAAGAAGCTGAGAGCAGAAGTACAAGATATTCTTTCTAATATTTGGATTCTGATATTTGGAATCTAATACTTCTAATTGCTTTGGAATATTTAATACTTGGAAAAGATTCCCAAGGGAGAATCCCCAAGGGAGAGCTAGAAGAATTTTAATTGTAAATGTGATTGGTGGATGACAGATGTAAAGATAATTGAAATGTTACCTCAGATGACATAACCTCAAAGGCCTGATTCAATTCAACCAATACCGGTGACACTAAGGACTTATCCTCATTCTCTCCTTCCTCCTTACACAAAGGCATTCCAGGTAGCAGTCTGTTTGGCCTGCTATAAATCTGCTGAGAGACAAGTATAATTAGTCTTGCTTATTAGTGTGCTTCTACCACACATTTGGTACAAAATTCAGCTATACAGACTCTACTGCTGACTGAGATTATTACCAAATAATCTTCCTGGCCCTCCCATGACTGTTCTGTCAGGAATATCTTTTATTAAAAACTGGTCAGCTGGAGGTTCACTTAGAAGTGCAGAATAAATAACTTGTGGCCAGAATGAGCAATGACTAGTTTTTACCAAAAAAATAATTTATTACTGGTGAACACTAGATATTGAGAACTTTGGAAGCTGATTTCAATGTGGTATTATATAAGGAAAAGAGAACTTGGGTCTTTTAAAAATTAAATGGAAGATGCATGTTAATACAGATCTTGGACTGTTCCCAATTTAGATGACTAATCCCTGTTTCTTTCAGAAAAATTCTGAGGCTGAAACCACTTGCTTCTTTGTCAGATACTCACTAAGAACAAGTACTGAATATAATAAATATCCAAAACGTGAGAATACCAGTTTTTCCTTTCAGTTGTCACCAGAATACTGGTCAATTTCAGAGTGATGATTTGTTAACAGAATTATCCTGGGTTATATAAGTGATGAAAATCTGCCTGAATCCTTTCTTCCATTCTTTTTTTTTTTTTTTCTTTTTTTTTTTCCTTTTCACTTGAGTGGCAGTGTTAGTGACAATATTTAAGAGTTTTTATAGGTGCCACAAAAATAAATTATTCCATAGTCTTTGCATTAACTACATCACCTTTACCCATCTGCTCTGCACATAATGTACCTCATGCTGTGACAGCTGGTCTTATGGAGAAAATGCAGAGAGACATTAAAAATAGTTACCAGCTGTTCTTGTTCCAAAGATTTCTGGAGCAGTCTTTGCTTGGTATTAAATTCCTGGTTCAGACTTTCCCATTTCATCTTCATCTGTTCTTCAGATGATGGTTTCTCTCCTTCCAAGACTAGTTCCTCAGATAGCATATCAGGCTTCTCACTGAATGGCAAGATGCATAAAGGTTTAATAAATACAAAAGTTGTAACAGCATAGGATGTTTATTTCTTCTGTCAATTAAGAAAGTCTACTTTTAAATTGCTACTTTTTAAACTTTCACTTTTTTGTGGGATTTTTTTTTGCTTGTTTGCTTTTTCTTGGTTTTGGTTTTGGTTTTTTTCCAGGAAAAAAGAAAGGTAGGAACCCCAAAACACAATAAATATATACTACATTGAAATGTAACCTTTAAGCAAGCTTTACTTCAAAGCATGAAATTTAAAACAGTTTATCTAACTCCTTCCTCCCCTACTTTTTCAAACTGCCATACATGCCCTGATATTTTAAGGGAGGACAAGACTAGGAGTTTGGCTTTGGTAAACAGCGAATGAAGTTCAGCATATTTTGATTTATTTTTTGTTTGTTTCTATGCTATGAACATGTTGTGGCAGAAGGAAGCATCACATAAAGGAAACAAGTAATTTTTGTCATTATAATAAAAAGCCATGTTGAACTAATACAAATGCTGAGGAAAACAGCTGTACTGAGCTGTACTGAGTACAGCTTATACCCTGTATGTATAAGCCTTAGTTCTGCTGCCTCAAGAACTACCTTCATGTTCTAGGCTTCAGCATGCTGGAGGAGACACAAGGATTGAATACTCCATCATTACACTCAGTGCTGATAATTTTTATATATATATATATATATAGATATATCAATTATCAGCTCTGAGTATATATATATGTACACATGTGTACACATGTATATATGTACATATGACACTATTCACCCTGGTTTCCTCTTTCTGAGACCTGATCCTTCCTGCTCCCTCAAGGTTTGCATTGGCAGGAGGCAGTAATTTTCTTTTGCCTTTGCTTGGGCAGTAGACTCTCTGAGCTGAGTCATTTATAGTCATCTACTTCCCCCAAATGGGCAAGTGTGGAAGAAAATATAGACCACAAACAGAACTCAAAATATGCAAAATCAAAAAAAAAAAAAAATATTCACTAACTGCAGGAAAAATTAGCAATGAATATTTCATCTGAGAAGTTCTGGTTACAATGACAGACAACGGTATTTCAGAGATGAGTGTGTGATTTACACACCAATACTGGACCATAAAGATGCAGTAACAAATCCTCTGCTTGTCTAATGAATCCTATTAGTTCGCAATCTTAGTGTGATGCTTGATAATAAGAATAAAGGGAATTTCTAAATGCTAAAGGTGATGTACTAGCACAAAAAAGTTTGTGTAACTGTACTGTCAGACTCCCAAATTATAAGCCAGGACTCCCATATCCTCGGTGATGTATAAAAATGATAAAATGAAAAGTAGGTGATTATATGCAGAACATGGATTTAAACATAAGGATGACAGTTTAGAGTCATAGACATTTACTTTGCACCAGAACAAATGGAAGCACACCTTATACACAGGCCCTCTGAAGCAACTTGCTGTGTTAGTAGTTCTTCTCCACGGCACGCTACTGACCGAAGCAGATTCTTCTGCTCTTCTAGCTCTTGTTCCAGTTCCTAGCAAAGCAAGTTACATAAAACAAAACAAACCTCAAGCAGATTGGTTTTGCCCTGGAAGGATAAGGCTGCATAGCATGACAGTCATGCAAAGATAGCTGAGTTATTTCTGATATGGCTTGCTTAATCACCAAAAGCAATGCAAAATCTCCTTCCACCCAGGGACACTGAAATATTTGGTACATAAATTGGACTGTTGAACTAATCAGCAATGCATTTTCTGGACACTAACCTAATAAGGATGTCTGTGAATCTTTGCTTCTTTAAAGAAAATGTTGATTAATATTTTTAAGAAATAATGTCATCTCCTTACAGTAAATTTAAGCATGGATTCAGATTAATATACCAATGAACAATGGAAGTAGAGAGTAACTAAGCTGACTGCAGTCACCCAGGAAGTCTAAGTCTCAATAATAATGCATTATCGTTAATGAACAATAAACAGTGTAAAAATTAAGATTTCAGTGGAAATATCAACAAGAATGTATCAGCTATAGTGCTAAGCACAACCTAATGAATAGAGAAAAAAAACTGCAAAACACCAACTTTCTGTTGCTGCAGGGTGCTCTGCTGCTGCTGTGAGCGAGTGGTTCTTGCTTGTGCCAGCCATTCTTGAACACTGGGGCTTTGTGAGGAAAGAAAGTCCAGATCACTCTCCTCCTTTTCTTGCAAGGATCCCTGCTTTAAGAGAAAGAAATAAGGATTTCACAAACTCTTGTATTGCTAGAGAGCTGGCAGGTCCAGCTTATCATCTCAAAACCACACGTAGTGTAACCTTCCACTTCTCAAGCTGCTAGCTCACAAATTCTGAAGTGAGCAATGACTTCAGATTTCTGTTGTTCTACTGATTACTGGTTACTAGCAAGAAGGCATCTGTAAAAACAAACATTCACCACTGAGCTTAGTGGAATCAAACACCAGAGATCAGAAACCATGGACTGATATGTTTCCGGAGACTCGTTCAGCTGCTCCTAAAACCCAGCAGTGGTCTGTAATTGTAGGGTATATCTCTAACCAGCCATTCAGGGAATCAATGGATTGTTTCTGTCAGGTGTTTTTGCCCTAGGTGAAAATGAGAGAATTCTAGTTGTCATTCTGGTCAAAATTATTTTATCGTAACTCTACCCACAGCTGGCAGAAACAACAGTCCATTAACAGCAGATTATATGATTTGAACAGTAAAGACAGTAAGAGACCAAACCACAGAATGCTATAGTAGAACAGCAAAAGCGACAGTCCCTTCACTTCATACTTCTATTGATATGTTTTTCCAGCATAAGTGATTAAACAGGCCTTCTATGTAAGGAAAGCAACAAAGAAATTACCTTAATAGCTACAAAAAAACTGCTTCATCTGAAATCCACATTGGCTATAAATTTAAATTATTTCAGTGGCCAATATATTCAAATTCAGGGATTTTAACACACCAGGACTAATATTAAATACAGAATTGTTACAGGCCTGGCCACGTAGATCTACACACCTCTCTAGATTCATTTAATGTTACTTGCATGTACGTGATGACTGCAGTGTTTGTGCTTTTTTTCCTCGCCTAAGCTTTAAGAGCTTAAGATGGGGCTTAATTTGTATCCTGTTTAGTTTATATATGCCATTTTGATAGGACTCATATTTTCCTTGGGATCCAGCTCTTATTCTAAATAGAGTAAGTGCCAAATATTTCAGATTTACAGCAGGCTCTGCAAAACAAAAAGATGTTCCACTTTCCGTGGAGCCATTGTCTCAAATCCATCAGGGAGCAGCCTCTTGCCTCACCTGGTGTTCTTTATACCAACAGCAGTGTTCCTGGCACCAGGCAAATTTCAACTGGAGTTGCAAGGACTGACTAGTGTTAAAGGACAAACTTCAAGAGGATCTAAATAAACAAAGAGGTACTAGGGCTGGAAAGAATGTTTAGCCTCTGCTCTATGAAACAGCTTTTTTCGCTAAGGATTCAGTTTGCAGCTAATCTGTGACACTTTGCTTCATAGGAACAGGTTTATATAACAGCTCACATGGTTGGAGTGTGAAAAATTTCATTCCAGGATACCAGATAAGGCAAAGAAAGTACTATGTGAAGGATAAAGAGGGTCTAAAATTTTAATTTTTTTATTAAAATGAGAAAAAAGCAATATTTCTGGAAATTATATCTTTTTAAAATCTGCTTCATTGTATGTGCTCTAGGGACAATAGCTGCCCAACTTGTTAATTCTTTTGGAAAACAGTATCTAGTTCTTAATTGCATTTGGACAGGCTGATTTCACTTAGATTTTGAGTCTGCTCTGGGAAGAGAGTTGAGACGCTACAATTTTGGAATTATAGTAAAACAAATAGTCTCACAGTTTCTGCAATAGCAAAGAGTGTAAAAGGAATTATGACATTCGTGGATGCAATGAGGCCTTGCAAATCTGCTGCTGTGCATACTTTTTACATCAAAATTGTTTGTGAAACAGATTCTATCATTCCCAAATCACAGAATGTAAGTTTGAAAAACACACTTGTGTTTTAATTTGAATTCTGTCTGAAGGAAATATATTGCATTTCCTTTAAAAAGTCTGGGAAATAAATGCTTCAACCTGTCTGGGACTATTCACTCCAGAACAGAAATAACTGGAAAATAAAATGCTGATTAAAATGCACAAAATGGTGACAAAAGGAGTTCAGAGTTGTACAAACTTCTATCAGGCATAGTTGCCTTGTGGAACTAAAGTTATCCCTCAAACAAACACACACTTTCTAATAAAAAGAAATGAAAAACTATCTGTTATCTTTTTTTTTTTCACTGCAGAATCCATTCTATCCACTTATTTTATAAAAATTCTCTCATTGTTATTGCTGCTAAGTCACAGAAGTTATTACATAACAGTAATAAGCTGATGTTCTATATATGTTTCAAAGTGCTTGAAAACTACTTCCTTTGGAATTAATGTAGTCTGGAACTCTCCTGATATACTTTGTTTCTGATTAGTTTCAATTCTGTGAAACTGAATAGTTTCTGATTACTTTCACTGCTTTATTGTATAATTACGGACTTGGTCTCCTAATTATTTTCTTCTGTTTCATTAGTAATAGGAGTAAATTAAATTTAGAAGAAAAAACAAAATTTCTCCAAGGAAGTCAAAGAATGTCACACTGATGAGTAAAAAACCTTTTGTCACAGGAAGAACAGGTATGTTGAAATATCACTTTAAGAAAAATATATGTCAGTCTTTATAATGGTCTTGGTCTTGCCCTATAACTTGCAGGAATAGTTTTCTGGTGGCAGGATGGTCTATGCCTCTGGGTAATTACAAGGTTATCAGAAAATCTGGCAACATGTATGGGCCCGAGTTCCTTACATGCATGTGCAATAGCACTTTTAAGCATGTAATGCTTCTCAGGGTTAGTAATGGCAGAAGATAGAGCTAGGGCATTTTTGGACACCTGATGCTCTGAATCCCAGTCCAAAGGAAATACTTCATGCCTTACAGTCTGGAAAAAACCATCATAGAATTTCTCATTTGAAAAAATAACTAATTGAAAATTTGAAGATTTTATAATGCCTATGCTTATTTTTTTCCATCATCTATGAGAGAAGTCAAAAAAGACTGCAATTAATAAAGAAGCTTAAGCACTGCATGTATGTTTCGTCTTAAATCCTACATCTGGAAATTATTTTGTTTTTATTTTTATATTAGAAAAGCATAAAAAAAATCTCCTTTAAAAGTTTAAGCTAAATCACATCATTGTACCTGCATACTTTAAAATGAAGCAAAAAGTCTGTAATGCTTTTTCACTTCACAAGTAATATATGAGAATAGAGTCATATATGCCTACATGCTGTTGATAACACTTTTCATTTGCCTAATCGTGAAATTTAATATGCAAGAATAACACTAGAGTGTTCTAGTCATTCATCTTAGAGGCAATAGGAATAAATATCTGGGTTTTTTCCTTCTCTTTTTTCACTTGTGGTTGGTTTTTGGATTTTTTTTTTTTTTTTTTTTTTTTTTTTTTTTTGTGAAGCTATGTTAAGTTTTATAGTTATCTGGTTGCTTTGGACTAAAAATAGTTCTTAGTAAGTCAAGTGACTTTTCAAGCTAACCTCTCAGAAGACTTTAATCTGCATTACAAGCTAGAAATCTTTGAAGCTTATCATGTTTAATTTGAACAGCAGAGCCCAAAAAAGAAGTTAAAGAAAAAGAATAAAGGCAAGGGAGAAAGTCAGAGTACGGCAAGCAAATTCAAAACCAGCTGTTCATATTACATGAAGGTTTTACATCACATTAGGTTTCTTATATGTATTTGGTTCTCCACATGATAGTTTAACCTAAAAAATGACCTAAACAACTGTTAAATGAAATACATTAATGGCAATAAGCAGACCAATGCTGCTAGGAATAGAAATTTAGGACAAAACTGAGAAGATTAAATATATATTTGTTTATATAATGTTTTCTTTGTTGTACAGATGACATTAAATTGCAGTCATATTTAAAAATATTTCATTATCTTGATGGTACCCTTTCACTGCATTGTGTGCTCTGCATGCAGAAAAGCATCTATTTAGTACTGTTGTTTTGCCTGGGGAGAGATCATGCCCCAGAGCACATGCAAACTAAAGGAACTGGGAACAGAAGACAGTATATCCAGACCAAAATAATCATCTATACTTCATTATTGTTCTTTTAGTGGAGATGGAGTTTAGGATAGTTTCACCATGAAGTGGTGCTGTTAACCTGAAAATTATAAGCTTGAGCTCACCAGGCAGTTCTTTATTTTGCTGTGAAGTTCCATTTTCTGACTAAAGATGAATAGCTAAATCCAAACTAGTAAAAGAGCTTTTTACTCCTTTCCTCAATTGCATAGAACGGCTACAAACTCCCCCAGCCTCCTGTGCACCATGAAAGCCAGTTGGAAAGAACCACTTACCCGAATGTTGATCTGTTTGTCGTGAAGCACTCTCTGCAGCTCCAGAAGGCTTCCCTTCAGCGTCCTCAGCTTCACAGCCAGCTGCTCTGCCTCGTCCTTGGTGTGAGCCTTCCCCTCCATAAGCAAGTTCTCGTTGTGCACTGACAACTCTGACAAGGCGACCACTTTCTGTTCTATTTCAACCAGCATGTTCTGCAGCAGCAAAAACAAAGAGCCAAATTCATACATTTTCCAGAATGTGTCACGCTTTCTGGCCCACCTCACCAGTCACCAAGCTAAGGGCAAATCAGATTATCATTGCTTTGCTTCTCAGTCCATTTCAGAGTCCTTAGGAATACGCTCGCAAATGTTTGCAGTTGCCATTTTTGTTTGCGACCTTTTACAAAATATGAAATTTAAAAGTTATTTGAAACAAAAAATTCTTTGCAGAGGAGATGCTCTTTATTTGCACATTAAGGGTGGCTAAGGTGCCAGGCTGACACCCACAGTGACAAGAAACAGCACACAGCTAGGTTACTTCTTCCCTCCTATTTCATGTACATGTAGTAAAATGTTTTCTACGTCCTATGTGTTGCGTTGATAAGCTTCTCTTCCCAGTGTTTGCTCTTTCTGATTGGTGCAGAAAGGATTTCTGTATAATCCTCTTTAGTCTAAAGAGAGACTTAAAGTGACAAATCTCTGGCATGTTTATTTTCAAAAGCTACTTTCCTGACATTCCATTAACCATTCATGTATTGGAGGTGCAGAGCATAATTTGATCTTCCAAATTCAAAGCTCCTACAGTCCTTGATCAAAAGCCTAGCCTGACATCAAATGTTTTTGTTTCCAGAGCAACTGTCAAATATAAACTTACATATATTGCTCCTGAAGGGATGTGTGCAGGATAAGATGGGAAATGTCTCTAAAAAATGGAAAAAATATAGAACTTTATATAAAACTTAATACTGTATTAAGATGTTAAGAACCAGCAAAAGAACAGTGGCATTAACTTTTCTAAAAAGTTAACAGTTCTTTTTAATTTTGAGTTTCCTATAGATTAAACGAAACAAAACCACTTTGTAAGTCCACAGGTTTTATCTACATAAAACAAACAGCTCCTGAGGATTGGTGATGAAAAAACATTTGAGACTGAAAATTCCAATATGAAACAGTGTCAGTAGAAATTTAACGAGATGTTTAATTCATTGGACAGATGAAACTTAACTCCCATTCAACCTTAAATAGTTGAGATACTCATTCTTTGATATGAAAAGGGATCTTTTGTCCACCTGTCTCCTGTCTATCTTGTAATTTTAAATTATTATGTTCATGAAGTGAACATTATAATGTTCACAGAGTGTTTAAACTCACATTTAAAAAAGGCAAATGCCCACTAATCTGAGAACCTGAGTGTAATAACTGAGCCAAGTTTTGCTACTTAAACAATATACAATTATTCCTATTGCAGCAAAATGTTCTCCCTCAGTTGCTCTGGTATTCTGGGTTGATTATTATTAAATTTAAAAAAAACCAGTAACTACTGCTAATTACACTCCATCATTAAATGTGAGTAGAGATTAATCCTAAATACAGAACAACACTGTCCTGGTCAGCATTGCTAGGGGAAGTGTATTCTTGAGCTGAGAGAGTAAGAGTAACAAAGAATACTGCAGGTGTTTTCATAACTTTGCAGAGTGGGGCAAAAATGGAAAGTTAAAAAAATACAAGACCTTAAAGCAAAACAAAATGCCCTCCAAAAGTTGTAGAGCTGCAAATGTTCTTGCAGCCATAAAATCTTGTTTTCCTACTGCTATATTAACATGTACTTTCTAAAGGAATGTTTTCAATCTTTAGTAAGAAGTGGGGAACAGGCTATATTTAATTTCACAAATCGCTGATGATGTTAACTGAGCATATACATAGGAGGTACTATGGAGCTCAGAAACTTCACTAATATACTGGCTCATCCCACCCAAATCACAGAACTGTTCTCATTGGAAAAGACCTTTAAGATCTGCAAGTCCAACTATTAACCTAGCACACTGCCAAGTCCAGTGCTCAACCATATTGCTAAGGACCATATCTAAATGTCAACCTATCTCCCTGAACAATCCATTCCAGTGTTTAACTGCCCTTTTAGTGAAGGAGTTTCTAATAAAAACCTTCCCTGTTGCAGCTTGAGTCCATTTCCTCTTGTCCTGTTGCTTGTTACTAGGGAAAGAAACCGACTCCCACCTGGCTACAACCTCCTTTCAGGTAGTTGTAGAGAGTGCTAAGGTATCTCCTCAGCCTTCTCTTCTCCAAATTAAATAACTGCAGTTCCCTCAGCCCCTCCTGGTGAGACTTGTTCTCCAGACCCTTCACCAGCTTTGCTTCCCTCCTCTGTACTTCAGTGTCCTTATCGTGAGGGACCCAGAACTGAACAAAGTATTCAGAGTGTGGCCTCACCAATTCTGAGTACAGGGGTAAAATCACTTCCTTAGTCCTGCTGGCACACTGTTTTTGATACAAATCAGGATGTTCTTTGCCTTCTTGACCACCCAGGTACGCTGCTGGTTCATGACTGTTGATCACACTGGCAGGTCCTTTTTCTCTGAGCAGTTTTCCAGCCACTCTTCCCCAAGCCCATAGCATTGCATGGGGTTTTTGTGACACAAGCACATGACCCAAACAATGGTCTTAACATTAATGCTCCATATTTGCTTCTTACTCAGACAAAGCTATGTCCATCCTCTTCATCTAAACATTAAAGGGACAGCAGATTTTACCTGGCAGTCTACCAGCTGTGCTTCCATGTCCATGGGTTCCTCAGCAGTAATGAGAGCAGTGTCCAGTGTTGCTCGGGTACTGAGCAGCCAGTGGTCGAGCTCATCAGCCTCACAGCGGTACCTCTGGAGCGCCTGTTCTTGCCGCTGTTCTTCCAGCTGCTCATTCAGCCTTTCCTAGAGGTACAGATTATATTTTACTTTTTTTAAAAGACATACACCATGATAACTGCTTTTAACTGGTTTTTTCCATCTCTTGCAATTTCTATATAGTATTTTTAAGCTGTAAGTTATTTGTTTTATTAACTGGAAACTTTTACAAAATGTTATTGTTTTCAGTTGATGAACTTGCTTTTCTGGCAACTGAAATTCTGTTTCAGTTCAGTCACATCACTCTATTTCTACTTTCTTCAGTAGATCTCTGATATTACAGCCTTCAAAAGGTGGGGTCTCTCCTGCCTCCTCTTGCTGCTCTCCTTTGGGTTGCCTTCATATTTATTCAGTTTACTCAATTAGCACAGCACTGTTGCTTAGGGAGAAAAATGCATGGGACAGAGTTGGGAGTGGGCTGCAGGGAAAGAACAGCTTTGCCTTTTTTTGGCAGCAGCAAGCTGTTAGAGGTATTGTCTCTCAAGAAAGACATGAGAGGGGTACTTCAAGGACTCAACAGGGTACCGCTGGGCCTTTGGTGTTGCCACTGTGGGTAAAGAAAATACTGAAGATCTGTCTACCTTGTCTAGCCTCTTGGAGGACCCATGTGCTGTGGGGTGTGGCTGACCATCTAGAAAGCAGCTTGGCAGAAAAGGACCCGGAGGCCCTGGTGGACACCAAGACCAACACAAGTCAGCAACAGGCCCTGGTGGCTAAGGCAGCAAATGGTACCCTGGGCTGCATCAGAAGTGTGGCAAGTGGGCGTAGGGAGGTGATCCCTCCCCTCTACTTAACACTGGTGAGTCCACACCTGGAGTACTGTTTCCAGTTGTGGGCTCCCCAGAACATGTCAGATATAGAGAGTAGAGGGGATTTGGGGACCAAGGTACAGATAGAATAGGATGGTCAGAGGATACTTAGATACATCAGGTAATCTGAAACCTAAATATGCTACAAGTGGCATGGAACAAGCTGAGAAGATGTTATTGCATCTATATGGGATGGACTTAACTTCAGTGCAGCCTGTAGGGTGCTATGCTTTGCAACTGTGGCTAAAACTATGTTGATAACACAGCAGTGTTTTGGCTGTTGAATAACAGTTGTTGTACAGCATTAAGCATTTCTTATGCACAGGCTTTCCAACTGCACCTCACAAAAGCCAGTAGGCTGGGGGTGGGCAAAAGGTTGAGGGAGATGACATATCCAGTCCAGCTGATCCAAACTGACCAAAGAGCTATTCCATACCACCACACGAGATCACACTCAGCAATAAAAGCTCAAGGAATGGGGAAAGAGGTGGGTGTAGGGGGGGTGCGTGGGTCCGGTTAGCAGCACTTAATGCATCAGCATTCCCAAGAAACTGTTACATGTACTGAGCCCCTGCTTTCCAGAAAAACTGGCTAGACATCTGCCAATGGGGAAGTTGTAAGTTCCTTATTTTCCTTTGCTTGCATGCACAACTTTTCCTTAATCAATTAAGCTGTCATTTCCTCAATCCACAAGTCTTTTTTCCTGCCTTTTATTTTTTCCCCAACCCAAGGGAAAGGGGAGTGAGGGTGAGTGTTTAAAAAATGATGATAATTTCTATGTGTCTCAAGCAAGTTGGAGCTGAACAGTTTTCAAGCTCTAGCTGTTCCTGTTAGGTCCACAGGAAGAATAGTATAACCAATGCGTAACCTCAGCAGCAAAATATTTTCATTACCTGTTCTACTTGTATTTCTACAATTACACCTCTACAGTGTTCTGGAAGATTTTATCTGTGAAATCGGTGCTATAAGGTCACAGGTTAAATTACTGAGTATTGCCTGCATACTATACATATTTCTTAGCCTGGATTACTGGGGGATATTTGTGCTACTGTATTAAAGTAACTGTCACAATCCTAAGCATAGTTAAAAGTAGTGTATTTAAATCATACTTTATCTTGAAAGTATTATTTAGCAGCTCCTCCTAAGTACTATCAAAAACTTTGTAGGATCCTGTGTGACATTCTAGTTATAATCACTAAGATCCTTATCCTACTTCCAGCTCTTTATTTCTATGTAAAAGCCATTTTGCATAAAATTTTGAGAAGTTAAATTTAGTGCATCTTTTTAAGAATAGCAAAAATATTTTCTAAGGACTTATTCACTGTGTCAGATGGCTGCACATAAATAATGCAGCTGATGCACCCTGGGGCTCCCCTATGAGCCAGGTAGATCCACAGAGCCAATTCTCAGTCTCTCAGAATGAATTGATGCTGGAAATAACGAAAACAGCATTTCCTGTTTATGACTTCACCGCTGCAGTTCTCAGCAGTACAGCAGTAAAGCTTCCCTGTGATGTTCAAAAGTAGCCTAACTGCAGCCAGCTTTAGCACGACTGCATTTCTTTCACCTGTAAGATACACATAACAGCATTCCTTTGGTAAAGGTGGCAGATAAAAAAATAGAGATATATCTTCCATGATAAAAGCTGGCTCACAAATCACTAGGAAAATGAGCACAGACAACAATGCAACAAGAAGTGTTGAAAGAGGTGTTATTTACTGTTTTGAAGTCTTCCCCCTTCTCTTGTCTCACAGTTTGGACACAAGATTCCTCAAAAGTTTACTGTAGATAACATGACTTTTATTATCTGCACTTTATTACTTCTCCCGTGGAGGACAAGTAATATCAAAGGAACCTATTGACAAATGTCATGAGGATATTAAAACCAAATAATTCAAAACAAAACAAAATTACTCTTTGCAGTGTTTCCAAGTTCCTTTTGGTTACTTATCACCTAGCATTAAGATGAGAGACTCACTAAAAAAAAAACCCCACCAATAATTAATCAATGAAAGATCTGGAATGTGATCCAAAAGACCCACTCCTAAAGATTTTTCTTGTACCTCTAATAGCTGTCTTTTTCCTGATGCCTTCATTCGAATTGTGGCCATTCGTTCTGCCAAGACTGTGAGAGTGGACTGCAATGCCAGCTGATCAGCAGCCTCTGCATCCAGTGATTCCGAAACCAGCTCCTGGGCTAATGATGTCTGAAGCTCAGTGATTTCTTCTTGTAACATTAAAATCTCATCCATCAAAGCCTATTTGGAAATGAGAGAAGAGAAAGTATTTGCTTCATTTATCAGTGAGAAGAAACTATCTCAAGAGGAATAGGCTTAACATAAAATTTAAGATGGCTGTCTCAACGGAGCGTAGGGAACAGAGAGTAGTGCAATATATCACTGCTGATTTGGTACAGTCAAAATTCAGAAGGACTGAGTCCTGATTTTAGATGGTTAAGCTAGGATTGAGCATCTGATAACTGAGATGGATTTCAATACTTATCTCAAATTTCAAACATAAGACTAGAAGGAATTATTTTTGGAAATACTGTTTGTATAGATTTATTCCTCCAACAAATTTTCAGGAGGGTACTCTAGTAGATACAGTGATGATAATGAATGAGTGAGTGTGTGTTTGTGAAAGAAGAACATAGCTATGAGTTTGCTTCCAGACTGAAGCCTACTAATTTTGCTAATTTGACAAAGAATATCCAGCAATATTTGTAAACTATTCAGAGATTAACTCCATGATGTACAAGAAACTACTATTATATTCTTATCCTATAAATCAGTTTGCAAGATTCTTTAAAAAGGATGCTGCATTACCAGTACCTTGGAGCAGACACTTTTATGTCTGATGGTACATACATGAGGGATGCACAGGACATCACACAGTGCTAAAACGTTATCCTTTTCAGAACACGGAGTTCCTACAGAAATGAGGACCAGCCACACCAGCTGGTTTCAAGCAATCTGATAGAAGGTTTACATGACTAGAACTTGGACATATGGAAGACTGGTTACTTGATGAAGTATTCCTTTATTATTGAGAACGCCATTTATCAAGACTTCCCTTGGGAGGGAATTCTTTGTGTGCTTTGGTTTGTTTAACAAGGCAGAGATTACATTTACATCAATTTACAATACATCAGTATTGGTTATGATCTTAATAAATCAGAGAACATTTTAAATAGTCCAATCTATGCTAGTAGAACTGATGTGTAGGTGACACTGAACTCAAACTTTGACAAAAGATTTTGCTGAAAATTTCAATTGGACAAACTCTTATGGATTAACTCTTTAAAAAGGCTCCTTCTTAAAAGAATCTCCAGTACACTACCTTTAGAACAGCAGGAAGTCCAGAAAGGTAAAGCATATACTTAACAGAGAAGGTTCATACAACTAATACATGTTTTTGAGGCATCCAGACGTGAAGAATGCCACTATCTAAAAAAAGGGAACTAAGATACACATATAAGCGTATGCTCTCCCTCTATTTCTCACATCTAAGTTTTTACCTGATGTTCAGCCATCTGGCTCTCTGGGCTTTTGGCCGCTTCCAAGCTCTCATTTAGTTTGATTTCAGTGGTCTCCATTTTTGTGGATATAGACTGGAGCGTGTCCTGATACTTCTGCTGACGCTCAAGAGCTTCATAGAGGGTGCGCTGCTTTTCACTGATCTGAAGAGGAATGGAAGGTATAAATCCTGACCTCTGATAAAAGATTTGCTTTGCTCTTTCTTCTGCTTCATACGTCCTTACAAGAATAAAATAAAAAACTTGCAAGAAGCTTTCAGAAGTATAAATTATAAAGCAAAACAACCACATTAATATTTACCTGTTGAAATGTCATTAGTCATGTCCTGACTGAAAAAAATGGACCTCAATAGTCAGTGAAAACCTAGGCACATTCTCATGCCTTATTTTAGGTCTTATGCACTCAAACATGTGGTTGTGCACACTTTGCTAGACATATCGTTCTTAATACCCCATAATAGCTACTGTGCCTCAGCAAAGAACTAAGATATATAGCATTTATGAAAATACAGAGCATTTTCATACAGCACTGAATGATTATGCTGCACTACTAAACAGAAAAATGTTAAGTTGACTTCACATTTGGAGAAACTGGATTCTTGGGCCTTTTTTGCCTACTGACAAGTGGATTTCCCTGCTAGGTTATGGAATAAAGTCTGAAAACAACCCATATTTCTGAAGGCAACTATCAGCCTTAATGACTTTTATTTTTATTTAATGGGGGCCCATCCTGCACAGTCTTTCAAATAATAAGCAAAGCCAATGCAATACAATATCACAACTAGCAGTTCTTGTTACCTAAAAACCAAGAACTGCAGGGAAGACAACAAGCTAATCCAATTCTTTGCAATTTATTCCTCACAAACTAGCTGATTATTTTGAACTCTCAAGATGAAGACTCACCACATTTTTCAGTGTTTCCCAAGAACGCTGCAAATCATCCAGTTTGGCACTAGCTGCTGATTCGAAGCCTGGTTCATAAAACTCCTGGGTGGCTGAAGTGCTGGGTTGAATTTTAGCAGCTTCTGTCTGCAACTGTTCAGCAGACAAGGCCAACTGTTCAGCAGACAAGGCTTGGTAATAAGCAATGTCCTACAAACATGAAGCACATTACTGAATTTTCAAAAGGCATGGTGATGAATAAGAGTATCCCTCCACATACTACCCCATTGCATATGTCCATTAAAAAAAAAATCTACCAAGCCAAAACAGAAAACCTCTGAGCAATGCAGTAAATAAATATTTAATAGTAGTACTCTAAGTATGGTTTGGAGCTTCACTATGATTAAGACTGTGGATGCATATTTTTTCATGTTCATATCAGCAAGGAGGTGCAGGAGGCAACTGGACAGACATGGAACAACAGAGGGGAGTGCTACAAATCAGTGTTGTTCTAGCATCATCACGAC